>NW_024386785.1:2597051-2669551 GCF_900408965.1 Simochromis diagramma | reverse complement strand
ATTCCCAGTTTCTATGTGCTGCATGTGGGGGGGAAATTAGTTCTCTGAGGCTCATTGTCTGTGACAGATCGGCGACCTGTCGAGGGTGAATCCCGCCTCTCAGCAGCTGGGATAGGCTCCACCCCCCGCGACCCTGAATTAGATAAGTGGAAGAGAATAGATGGAAGCGTTTTCTTCTGCTTATCTGAAGGTTCAGGTTGCGTTAGTACCAGACTAAACAGCTGAGATCTCCAAAGCTGGCTCTGGGTCTAATGTGGGCGGGAACTCCTCGGGAGCTTTTTAAGCAGTGGCCAATAAAAATATTGGGGTGGGGCACCAAAAACAAAATTTCCAGTTTTATTATGCTGTTGTCAGATATATGTTACTTAAAAATATGGAAAAAATGAGAAAAAGGCCGGCTGGCAAATGTGCCCCACCCGAGGTGCCCCTAGTGGCGCCCCTGACTGTGGGGTCTCCACCTGTGCTGGGGAGGCTTCTGGAAGTGTGCGAGCTCCTTACATTTATGAGCTCTGCTGGACTACGGAGGAAGATCCTCATTCTTGCATCAGAGCTCATGATCAGAGATGAGGACCGGATCGTGGCCTGACTGATAATCACAGCCTTTGTCAGTCCAGTACAACGAATGAGTTCTGCAGATAAAACATAAACCCAGCATCTCTGTGACGCTCCACCGTCACGGCACTCGTGCAGAAACTCCCTCGCTTGGGCTACCAAGTCTGATCCTGTCCAGAGGCAGCGATACTTTTCCTTCATAGCACAGATCGCAGCACAGCCGAGGAGGAGCTCCTTCCTGCTACCACACGTAATGTTGGGAGGTGAGGCTCTACATCCACGTAAAGATGGATTCCTTAATGAGAGGCAGCGTTCACCATGTTTTGGTAAATTATTATTTTTAATAAATGTAAACAAACTTTCTAAGCGCAGCCTCTAAGAGCTATTTATTTTCCTTCAACTGTTATTATCCATGAAAGACATTTGCCTCCATCTTTACCTCCTCCTCCTCCTCCTCCTCCCATTTCACTCTGTTTTCACCAAAATAAAAATCTGATGTTCTTTCAGTTTGATTTTCCTTGAATCAAACCCAGACACCTATTATTGATGACACCATGGAAGTACGTTTCCCCTTCCCCTCTCTGTCAGCCGTCTCTTCTTCTTCTCTGTCTGTAAACCTTTCTGTCCACTCAGTCACATCAGCAGCTGTTAACAGGAGCTCATAATCCCCCCCGAGCTAAACTCCGACACATAAAGGCGGCGAGGGGCTCCATAGCAGCCGGCAGGAGAGCAAACCTCGCTCCGTCTCGGTCTCCATTGAGTCATCAGCGGGTCTTTGTGTTGTCATGGTGACCCCCACCAATCGCAGCATTGTTTCCCACCGTGGTGATTGACAGGATGGCATGGTAACTCGTGGCAACAGGTTGTCACAGTGGGGGATGATGCAGTTTTGGGAGAGGGGGAGGTGTGCTCGCGGTATTGTTTTATTGTTTTGTTCCATCCTTTCGACTTGTGACCGGGACAAGAAAGGGTTAATGTGATTTCTGAGGGCACGTCACACTCGTCCCGCAGGTTCTCATGGCCATTAAATCCAGTTTTGCTCTTAAGTGAAAAACGAATTCTCCAATTTCACGCCTTTTTAATGACATAATTATTGGAGATGGTTGAACTTTGGTGGCTCGATGTGACAAAGCAACAGCGGTTTCATCAAAGGTTACAGACTTTGATTCAAACAGTCTAATCTCTGTGGCTTTGTGAGGATTTAAAGGTTCGAACAGAAGATGACAGAATACAAATGAATGCTTTTTTATAGTAAAACATTCAAATCGTTCAGTTTAAGCCTTAGTGCTGATTTAAAGTGGGTCAGAGTGAATGAATTATACACAGTAATGTGTACAACAAGGAGCAGTCACCTCAGTTTGAAATGATTTATTACAGGAGAAGATTGTTTACCATCCCCACAAACATGATGCAGATGGAAACTGTGAGTGATGAGTAAACATGCCTGAGCCTCCACATGTATTCAGAGCAGCGTGCACGGACCTGCAGAGGCAGAGCAGGAAATCGAAGCTTAAACGGACGACTAAAATAGGAAGGCGTGTTTGGTATACGAGATGAGATCAAAAAGTTCTGTAAGCAGGTCCAAAAGCTGGACCTGATTTAAAATTTCACATCCAAGATCATCTTCTTAGTTTTATTTCTAGAGGAGGTACAAACAGTTCTTTCTGGGCTCTGTATCTCCCTGCTAGAAAGAAAAGATAAAAGATAAAGACCATCCATCACTCTGGCTCAGGTGCTCGAGATCCCAACCTGCTCTCAGCCCTGGATGGCACCGCTTCATCAAAGCTGCCGGCGTGGCGTCGTATGAGGCGTCCTCGTGGCTAAACCTGATCACTGAAGAACAGGTGACAAAGAGGGATGCACACCTGGATCTGTGGGCTGGTAAACCTGGAAGAGTGTGCCACCGCCTCCCCTCCAACTTCCCCTTTGTGAACATCTGTTAACATCTGTTAATGTGGCCGTTATGTCAGAGCATTAGCTCAGGAGGCATCTCACATGTTGGACATCCACAGTATGTTACAGACCTATTGCCTCTGAGGTCCACTATTATTATTAGTTTTATTATTTATTGCGTGTTTTCATGTTTAGTCTTTATATTTTGGTGTCTTGGGAGCGAGATAACTTTTTACACATTTTCTTTCTGTCAGCTTCTTTTAAAAACATTTTAATGCACTTTGTGTTTAAAAATGATCTGATTGTTTTACTGAACAACGCGTGATCTGCGAGGGACCACAGGCAGCCCTGCGCCCATGGCGAGCACCAACAAAAGGCCTGTTTTAATAGATTGGTTCCTCTCAGCCTGTTGTGTTATCCACATTGATTTTGTCCATCTGCAGTGTCAACAGCGCGATGTGTTCGGGGTCGGGCTTTACAGCCTCGGATGTTCACCGGCACGAAACACAACAGAGGGATTTGTAGATTTATTGATTTTCTCCTGAGAGCTTCTCGTGCGTAAAAAACCCTCCTGTCCCCTGTTCAATACAGCCCTGATCGGTGTGTGTGTGTGTGTGTGTGTGTGTGTGTGTCCTTACAGTAGATTAGGCTGACACCCGTTGATCGTTCCTGTGCATTAATCTCATGTTTATGGGTTAAGTGGTCCACGCAGGCGCTTCCAGCCACAGGGGAGACGTCACACACGCGATAAAGAAATGTGCAATGAAACAATCGTCATTATTTCCTTATTTTTTGAATTTGAGACGAGGACAGAGGAGACGAGCATGAAAGAAATCGACTCGAGTGAGGTAACAAACTTTATTTGTGGCTCATTAACGCTGTTTACTATGAAGGATGCAAGCAGAGGATTACTGATGACGGCAAAATCTGAGTCATGCACGTGGACACGTCACAGGTGAAATCCTGCTTTTGCCTTCCAGGACTGAGGCGAGTGATCGCTGAACTTCATTAGAGTTTTTTTATAGGACCAGGAAACTAAAGAAGCTGACCTGAAGTCAGTTGGCAGTAAGATGTGTTGTGTTCAAACCAAACTGTGCAAAAACAATCCAAGTAAGTAAAAACTGAGGCGAGTAAATAAATAGTGTGAGCTGACAGAAGCGCGTTACTTTGTTGAGATTAGGAAGCGAGCAGATGAAACACTTCTAGAACTTTAAACGTGATGTTCGTCTCGTGATCAAACAAAACAAAGGGAACTCTTTATATTAAATACATACAGTAATTCCCACAATGATCCATAAAGGCTTCAGTCTTAGTTTTAATCGAGTTCGTGTTTCGTGTTATAAAGTCATTCTCCATCTCTTTCATACGAACCAGGCTGCGATCAGTGGAGTCTGCTCACAAAGCTCTTTTTAAATAGGATTAACATTTCAGAGGGATGTGAGGTGGGATATGTGGCTCCTGGTGATTTATCTTCTTGTTTTGGGATTTAGGATGAACGCTGTTTTAGATGTACAGGCCTGGTTGATGAAAACGCTGAAAAATAATAGAAAAAAAGCTTCGTTTCCGAGTTCTTTTCATCTTAAATTCGATTTAAACAGAAAAACCAAGCAGAAGTAGTGATTTTAAAAAGAAAATACCTTAATTAACATAGTTAATATGTTGAAAATGATCTTCTCCCTGACTCGAGCTTTGGGCTTTTCCTGCTGCTTTGTTGGATTATTATTCGTGGTGAACCTGTAGTGAACTTTGCATCTCTGATGGGAGTGGACTCTTGATGAGGGCTCACTCTCAGGTTTGATGAAGACAAATCACAACCTTCCCGACTGCCTGTGGCAGATTTTAGGTCACAGTGTTGGTACGTTCCACCATCACCAACAAAACATGAAATTATGTTTTGTTGGTTATTAAGGAACTGACCTCTCAGCCCGTTGTTCCTCACTGGGCTGGTTTCAGTCATTTTGGGAAACCTGCAGTCAGCTGTGACTGGAGACGTCACCTGGATGATGACGAATCGTTTCTCCCACAAAACGCTACGTCCAGATGAACAGAATCAACTTTTGGAGATTCATTTATTATAGATGCTTAACTTGAGATCGAGGAGACAGCTCTGATATTCTATTTTTACAGTTTCATATTTCCCTCCCACATCTACTCTCCAGAAAAGGAAACACAGGATGTCTCTGCACATCAGTGAGCAGCTTATGGCCACAAGCTGTAATAAAGACGCGGCATTAATAACATTTATGGGTGCACAGGTACCTGCTGATTAGTGATAATTAACACACTAATAAAATATTTGGGTTTAACTCACCAGTTCTAGGACAGTCTGCAGCACATGGAAATGAACAATATTTGTCAGGTAAATTAATTAAAGTGCTCTAAAAGGCTCCGGCAGTACAGTCACAGTTGCAGAGGTCCGGTTCACTGACTTGCATTAGGCCAAGCAAGCACCAATCAGCACTGGCTGCCAAGGGAAACCTTTAAAATATTTTTCTACCAGCCTGTAAACATGTTTATTTCTGCACGAACTGGCACTTGGACACGGGATCCTTCGGGGACCGCCTCGCTCTTGGAGCAGGTTTCGAGTAGCCGTTCGAGGACCTGGAGGTGCATGTGTCGTTTACCAATCTCATGTTTCCACGAGACAAACTGTCACACCCGAGAACGGAGGAGGGAGAGACGTCGTTTTCTTTTTTTAAATGCAAGAACGTGTCTCTGTGTGCGGGTTAAATTAAAGGACAAGCAGCGAGTTTGCTGAAAAACGAGAGGTAATTTTAGTCGTAGTTATTACTTGGGGAGGAGGTGAAAGATTACCAACCAAAGCAGGTAATATTAAAAAGCCTGCTGCACCTCTGGAGACCTATATTTCATCTGAATGAGACCTAAGCTGAACTGGTTTCGTGAAAATAGTTTTACAGCTTCTCGTACATGTAACGTCACAAACAGGAGGCCTGTGAGTCCTGATGATGGACAGACTGATGCTTTCTGAAGCTTTGGTGTTTCAGACTGCCGTCTTTCATCCTCTCTCATCTTACCATCTTATCTAAATGCATATTTAAATGCTCTTTTCTGGGACCCACGGGTACGAAACAAGTTGTTCTTTGCTCTGCGAGAAGCTGGGAGAGTTTCGAGTGCAGTCCCCGCAGTCCTTCCTGTCCACATTATAAACCTGGAACAGCTGCTCCCTGCTTTTGATCAGACAACCTGAATCTGATAACGCCCACAGAGCCGCTCGCTTTCTGCAGATTCGCCGCTGCCAGGACTGAGAGAGGCAAAAATTTAAGGCTCATTAACATTCATGAAAACGCTGTCCCACGGCTCCCACGCGCACACTCTGACATCAAACTTCCCTCCAACTGCAGCCTCCCAGAGAAGCTGCGGCTTTGGAGGGAAGGCGCTGTCCTCGGGGTGGTAATTACCCACAGTCCTTTACTTCATTTCATGTGACGGTGAGTCATGTTAATTTATTTCTCATCACATGTTGTTTCTTGTGCAACAGCCCCGCAGCCTTTGATATCCACACGGGTAAAATGCATTAATTGGTCTGCTTACACTTCCATAATTTCCCACCTGCCTGCGGCTCTTGTTTGGCTCTGATTTGTGTCTGTAAGCTCTAAACCTGAACTTTGACACAGAGGTGAGCGCTGATGCCTGCATATAACCGAATGCATTCAGGAAACCTCTTTTCCAACTATTTATTTGCTCTCTCTGTGCTGACAAAACCTCTTCCTGTGGATGCTGGGTCCATTTCCACCTTAAGTATAAAAACGAGCAGCGCTGAAGCCATTTAAGTAATGAGCACATTTTTCCTGTCTGGGTTTAAATTAAACCAGAGGAAGAGAGTGCATTCTTAACTGGTGGCTTTTCAGACACATGTGAAACTTGGATTTGTTATTTTTCATCCAGAGTGTTTGAGGAAGGACGGAAACGAGATTATAATCACCTGCGTTGGTCCTTACTGGTGAATAAGAGCGCAGCCATCGGGTTTTTGAGACCGAGCTGTTGTAGTTTAAAGCTTAATGACGTTTTCCTCATATTCAGGTTGACTCAGTGCGTCACATTTTTCAGCCCATCTGTATCTCCTGTGATGACTCATCTATAAGGAACATCTTTATAGATAAAGATGATATATAGATCGGATATTGCCGTATTGGTGTTGCTCAGGTGGAGAAGTGGTATCATTTGATGTGGTGTGGCTGCCTGGTCATAAACTCTCTTTATCTTGTCGTTCTGTTGACGTTTAGGTGAACATATTTCTGATAAGGTTTTGTTTCACTTTATTGGCGCTGTAAAAAGTCCAAATGGTGAATGGGCTGCATTTTTCAGGACGTTTTGTTCACTGAGTCATAAATTAGGGAGCCACCTCGTGTCTGCTCCGATGATGGTGGTTTATGTCTCACTTTTGCAGAATTTTAGCAGATTTTTTCCACCAAATTAACTTTTTAACCTTCACCTAACCTTCCTTCCGTAACAATGGCTTGAATAAACTTATCAGTGGCTCGTGTCATGTTGGCTCTGAGTTATCAGAAACCCTTTTCAACTCTTATGCACGTGACTGGTCGCTGTGTGTTGGCTTGAGTTCAGGGAGTTTGGATTTAAATCAAAAAGTTGCAACTTTAAAAATAAGAATCATGTTTGCATTAAAGTGTGACAACAAATATGTGCAATCGACTCGCTTTGGTCATTTCTCTGGTCCATGAAGGTCATTAGTTGATAAGAACATCAGTCCCTTCAACCCTTGTGTGAACACTGAGCCATTAAACACATAATCTCCACCCATGCACCTCTGATGATATGATCTCCTTCCCTCAGGCAAATGTTACAAGTCCCACAGTGCAAATCTGTCATTCAGCACAACCTCGTTTAGACTTTAAATAGCACCACTAGGACACACAGCTATTTTTAAATTATTGACACTTATACACCTTCCAATTTGTGTTTAATTGCATTTCACTCAGACACACCGCTACACTTTCTGCTGATGGTCTTTGTCTGTGTATAGATACAAACTTTCTTAAAGAATCATTATAACAATGCTATTGGCAATAATCATAATGTAGTAATCAGTTTCCTTTCCACTGATCCTCTTGCCCTTTGGATGCACCCCAAATCGACAATCTTGGACTGCAGATGGCAATGGCTGCAGCCTCTGGGACCCCCTTTGCCATCTGCAGTCGAAGACGACAGAGTTATATTCCATCCTACAGCCATAGGAGCAGTCCACCCCGCAAATGAGCCGGAATAGAAAACACAAAATGAGAAAGACTCAGGACTAGCAGTGTCTGCACTTTAGTGTCCACCAGTAAATTGTGGATGGTATTTTATTTTCAGACAGATTAAATAAAGTTCTCCACTGAAAATGTTTGGACTGATAGACGTAGCCACCACGATGCAGCATTAGTGTTTGCTTTGAAGAGAAGTGAACTAAGCTAGCTGCTAACTTAGCAAGACTGTGCAGATGCAATGCACAAAAACACAAATGACAGTATGTGTAAGTAATAACATGCTAAAATTGAACCCACCGTAACTGAAGCACACAACCCTTAAACTTGTTGAGCTGCGGCACACATTATTAGATTATGTGTCAGATAGTTCTAGACATAGATCAGTTAGATCTGTCAGTCACAGCGGCCCATGCATGACTCAAAAATCCAGAACGAATAGTTAGAACAATAGTTCTCCACCATAGTGTGGTAACAAAGGGGAAAACTGCTGAGGAACAATGATGCATTCAGATGCATATCAAATGAGAAAATTAATATGGATCATTATCAACACAGGTTATTCATTAAATTGATTTAAATATTTTGTGAATTTGTGGGTTAAACAAATGAAAAAAGGCAGAACGTCTGATCATTTTAACTAACTGGTGTTTTTATGTGACTCTGCTGTATAAAAGTCCTGAAATCAGAAGCTTAGAAAGAAGACTCACCTGCAAAATGACACATATCAACATGCAGCCCTGGGAACGCTACAGATCCTGATGGAATCCCACAGAGGCTGCTCAGGAGATGTTTCACCTTTCACTGTCACATTGCACAGGCCTAAATGCCTCGAGTCTTCCACCATTGCACTTGCTCCCCCCCCTACTAGTCTCTAAAATAACCAATGACTGCACAAAAACCCACAACACCAACTTAGACATCAAGTTTGCAGATAGGACCACAGGGATGAAGCCTGCTGACCGTCCCAATGGTCCTCCATCATTAACCTGCCAATCAATGTCTCCAAGACAAAAGAGCTGATCAGCTTCAGGAGACAGAAAAATGTTCCATCATGCAGGCAGAGACATTGTGGAGATAGTGCCAAACTTTAAATTCCTCAGCAGACATTTCCCAGGATCTGAGAGACTTGGACCCTAAATCCTAAACACAACCTCTCCTTTGAGGAGGGCAAAGAAGTGGCTCTACTTCTTAAAGAGAGTGTGGCATGTCAACTCCATTGAGGCTGACAAGAAGGCTCTTCATCAAAGGATTCATCAAACCAGCACAGAGGACCACCAACACTCTGCTACCTTCACTTGACCAGATCTACATCAAGGCCTCTTCTCATCCTGACTGCCACCTTTTCACTCCTTTGCCTTCTGAAAGGTGCCACAGATTGATAATCTCTGTACCTCCAGACTACAGGACCTGTATTCCAATCCCATCAAAGTGTTTATCTCTATCACTATGGTCTGTAGAAACGACATGTGCATATATCCTTTGTAGGACCTGCCTGTGTGCATGCATTGCATAAAAACTTTGCAAAAAAATATAGAAATTAGTGTTGATTGATTGTTGTTCATTTCCCCTTAAATGGGCACCAGAGTTGAGCAGCAGAGTTTGTGAGTTGTGTGCAGGAAAAAGCTGCCAAACAGCTTATTCTGCTTGTTTGGTGTCATTTATTCCATTGGATAATTGAAGTATGAAGTTTTTGTTGTAAACCTGTAGAACGACCAATGAAGGCAGTCTGTTATATTCTATACGACAGTTGTTGTGGTCATATCTTCTTTGTGGCCCTTCCTTCTCAGACACCAAACTCAGAGCGATTAAGTAATGTGGAAGGAATTAAATTCGGTTAATTTAAGAGAAGCCATGATCAGGTCCGAGGTTTAATCTGGGCTTTATTTTATTCTGGGAAAATGCAGCATCAAGTCCTCAGTTGGCAGGAAACCAGCAGATACACTCCTCCCGTGCATCCCTGTGTAATTAGAGAGCAGACTTATGTTCACTACTTTAACTTGCACTAACCTGCGTTTTCAGTTTCTGAAGTCTGTTTGGTTTGGCAAAAAAGTCAGCAAAGGAATTTTGTGCCCAACCCACGAACAACAACGGTCCCATTCACATCCCACTGTGAACATTTTGACTTGGCATCTGTAGCTAATAATGGCAGAGCTCCACTCGGGCGTGGCAGCGTCAGGACACTGTGCTATTGTGGTGGCGGTTTCACGCTGTAACTCTCTGTTGGACTCGTGATGGACGTGAAACCGTCACAGATATGATCCGAGACTTGTTTTTGCTCCTGCGTCCTCCTTCCTACCTTATTAATGCAAATCTTCACGAGTATAAACAATGATGTGTTGAGCTTATTGGACTGTTTCCATAACAGCTTTAGGGCTCACCCTGGTTGGTTTGAATCCCTGTGAATGTCGTCACGGTTGTATCACCTACTGGTTTCTTAAATCCTGTTTCAAACCCTGTAATTTAGCATTTTAGCAACAACCATCTTGGCTTTTGTACCAGAAGTGATCATATTGGGATAAGAAGGTCAGGTATTAATGCTAGTAAGTGAATCCAGAGACATTACAAGTGCATACAATTTAAATACATCTTAAATAGCGCCGCATAGTGTAGGAATAAAAAACAGCAGCTAGCCTCACAGCAGCCACAGGCAGTACAACCGTGACTGTGTTAGACTGCTTCTAGTGTCCTGAGTTTGTGGTTCCAGTCGTACTAGTTAGCGAACATAAACTAATATTAGTCCATTAGATGCATTCAACAAACCAACCCTGGCACGAAGGTTCAAAACATGTTCACAATATAAGTTAGTTTATAAGTTAGTTTTTTACATTTTGGATTACTTTCTGAATGACGGTATTTCTATTTATTTATCTTAGACACTATTATGTAAATGACTTTTTGGCTTTCAGATAAAATAAAAATTCAGTGTGTTGTATTCATTGCAGTACTCCTATTATATTGTATATTAGTATGAACTGACCAGCTGAGCTGCCCTTGTGTATTTCTACACTCCTGCACGTCTGATTTAGGTTTGGCCACTAGCATCTTAGTATTGAGCAAATCTAGCTTCACCTTCTTAGCTACGTCTTGCTAGTACAGGGTTGGAGCCCTGCCTTACGTCTTTGTAGAACAGAATAATGAATGTAGTCAGCAACAATATTCGGGTTGGCTGTGGTGTTTAAACCAGGCTCTGTTGGGACTAAGGAGCTGAAGTGTGTCCCACCACCGGCCTGAACTGTTGTCTTACTTTGGTTAGCTTGTGTGTATTGTAGCCTGAGTTTCCTGCTAGCTGAGAGAGGTGGTACCTGGAGTGGTCGTCTGCTGCCAGAACCCACCTGCTTTGAGCTTTGACGTGCTGTGTCTTCAAAGACGGGCTTCTGCATACCTTGGTTGTAATAAACTGTTTTTATTTTCGAGTTACCGTTTCCTTTCTGTGAAGCAGACCTCTCACATCAAGACATTTTCAGTCAGAGAACAGCTGCTCACTGGATATTTTCTCTGTTTTTGACCTCTCTGTAGGTAGAAACAACCACGACATGTTCAAAGCCACCTAAATCACCCTTCTTCCCTCGTCTGATGCTCAGCTTGAACAGCAGCAGGTCGTCTTGACTGTGTCTATAGGACTAAATGCACTCAGTTGCCATTCGATTGGCTAAACAATTATTTGTGTTACTGCAGATTGGCAGGGGCAAATAACATCTCTGAAGGTCTTGTGCTACTCCTAAAGCTTAATTGCTGTGAGTGCTGCACTCATTAAAATCGATCTCGACGAGCATATCAACATTTTTATCAGCTCCACTCGCCTCTCATCTGAAAGATGACTGCAGGACAGTAAAAAGACTGTTTTGGAGGAAATATTAAGTCAAACATATTAGAAGTTTGTCAGTGGAAAGCATCTAAATGCAGATTTAGAGAGAATGTATGTGGTCTGTACCTAAAGTACACCAGCTGGCTCTAAAGCTGCTGTTTGCATTCCTTAACTGTGAAATAACAAACCAAAAGGAAGCAAATACTGAATCATGAGCATGTGCACATTGTGCTGCATCACATTCAGCCAGCAGGACAGACTCTACAGACAGTTTGTTCTCTCAGGACATTTTCTATAAGCGAGGGAGAAACCGTGTGTTGACATTTTCCCTTCGGAGCAAAGTAAATGGTAGAAAAACGCTGATTTAGACCCAGTTGTGTAGCGTGCAGCTGCGAGGACAACAGCTCGTGTGTGCGTGTGGATGTGACTGCGTAGCCCTTGTTGCCATGTAGCGATGCATCGATGTGTTTGTGCGTGTGCAAGTCAGAGGTATTGATTAAAAAGCGAGCCTGCTGGCTGCAGTTATTAATATTTGAAGCCGACTTCTAATGGAAGCCTTTGAAGCCGAACAGTTTGAAGTGCTCTGACATGAAGTTAAAGCTCAGTCAGGACAGAAACACTTAGAATGCTAGCCTGAAATCTTCACCCAAATATATTTTTTATATGAATAGATTAAATAAAAACAAGACAGCAGCTTGATGCTGGGGTGGGTGTTTGCTGGGCTGCTAACCATCAGCAGCACACAGATTCTTCTCCATCGAAGGACTTTGCAAAACAAACTTCCATAGAAGGCTTCTTATGCGTTTTCCTCTTGCTTGTGAGGGATACACATACAGAGATTATTGGTTGGATGAAAGCATTTAGCTGCCGTGAGGACAGGACAATAGCAGCGGCAGTTTTCTTCTACCACAGATGGAGAGGCACAAACTGGCAGTTTCTGACACACAGTTGTTCATCCAGCATCTAAAGGCTCGACGTGCTTCTACAACCACTGACCTTTGACACTCACCGACAGATGTGTGCTTTAAAATCATTTATTTTTCTAGTTTAATCAGTCTGTATATAAAAATAGTTACGATCTCTCTTATGGCCAGCAGGAGACGACTGTGTGGTTTACAAAGACATTTAGTTTTATAGAAGTCTGTTACTGTTGGTACAATTCATTAATAACCACAGTAAACACTTAACTCACGAGTTTATGGCCTCAGTCACAAGTTTCAAGTCTTTTGTAGAAACAGAGTTTGGAGACACAACTATAGTTGGGTTACCTGGATCGTTGGCCCAGTGTTTAGAGTTTTGAGTCTTATTTATTCATTATTAGGTTCTCTGTGTGTCGTTTTCTAGTTCAGTTCGCTTGGGCTCTTGAATTTTTCAGTATTTCAGGTTTAGGTTTCCTTGGTTGTTAATCGGCCCGTTTGTGTCTTTGTCTCGTCTCTGTGTGTGTCTTTCTGTCCCTCGCTCCCTCGCCTTCTCTATCCTCCCTCTGTTCCCTGGGTTTTGTCAGTCTGCGTCTCAGTGTGTGTGTTTCCAGTACTTCCTGTTTTACTTTGATAGTAATTCTCTGTTTGAACCTGTCTATTGCTGTTTGCCAGTTTTGTTGTTTCTGTAAAACCAGCAATAAATCCATTTCCGAGCACAGTGCAGCCTGCGAGTCAGCACTGTGGGTCCACAACTCTGCCTGACACCAAGGTGCACAAACAAATCTGAAGAGGCTAAAGCTGTACCACACTCGCAATATTATCATCAATTTACTTTTGGCTTCAAGCACACGTCTGAGGTAAAAAGAACAATTAAGCAGGATGCTCTGCAAAAAGGCCCAGTGTAGCTTAAAAGCTACCTTTCACCACAGCAGGTAGCTCTAAATATTTAATTTGGCAAATTTTTAGACTGCCAAGTGATTTATGTCTCTGGCAGGGATCAAACCAGGGACATGTTTTAATGTGGGCACCATTACATCATGGATCCACTGGGACAATAGAGTAGTTGGCCCTTTTACTGTCCTTACATAGTGCAGGGACAGGTCAAGAGAAATATGATTAAACTCAACTGTAAATTACAAAAAGATTTATTTAGAGTTGAAGAATGAAAATTTGGAGATGACGACAAAAAGTAGCAGGTCTCCTATAATGAACCAGCTAGAACCCACGTGTGTGTGGAATCGTCCTGTGTGGACCTAAGTGGGCCTCATGTTAGATGCCCGTGTGGTTCCCCCTACAAAAAGAATGTGAGACCCATAAAAATGTGGGCGGGATCTTTGTGACACAGACTTTTGAATTTCATAAGACATGCAGCGTGTGTGTATCCTGATACTTCAACAACGTGGAACTGAAACATTCTGCTGGTTTGTAGACATTTGTGTTACTGTCGCAGTGACGCTGGCTGTCTCCAAAGCTCCACATTTGGTCAACGTCGATGTTTCTTCTTGCAACTGCAGTTATACATAATTACACCATTATAAAACAGTCCCCCTAAAGTGAGCAGAGCTAACATAGATTTTAATGTAAAATTCCTGTTTCTACGTTTTCATCCCAAAAACGGTGAATCAGGAAACTCAGCTCCAGCTCGACTGCGTTTCAGTTTGTATACAGACAGAAAACACTTTAGCTTCTCTCTGGTGTTTGCATTGCACCTTAAATTGTTCAACCTTTCATCCTCTTTCTTTTCTCTCTTGCATCCACTGGGATATTGATAAGCCTGGTCCCCGAGGAAGCCATTAGTTCATTGGCTCTGAGGACTGTATTTGTGTGTATGTAAAATACTCCCTCCTGCTGTGCTGGTCCATTCCTGCTTTTTCAGGTTCTGGCTTTAGAAGAAAAGACCTTCATCTATTATTGAATGACTGCAGAGAGCTGCCTCATTGAGCACACAGGTAGGAGGTTGGTGATGTAGACGGGTTAGGTGGACAGACGCAGCACCGTGTAGAAAAAACTCATTTTACAATGTTTGTTACGGGTTGCATTAGTGATTTGACTCATGCCGACACTGTTTGTGCTCCGGGGGCTGTATTTACTGGTGAGGTAATATGAGTAATCTGTAGAAATCACTGAGTCCTGTTCCAAGTAATGCCATCAGTTTAATCAGTTTTAATAAGAGGGTGTTCCAATCCCCTAAAACAAACAGCTTGATTGCATTGTCTCTTTCTATCTTCATCAATATCTTCAAACAGGTTTTGGAAGAATATCAGAGCCAGTGTGGTAAAGAGAAAAAATGATAGAAAAACAAACATATGAGCAACTGTGCTTAGCCTGCATGCTGCAGCAGCACTGTTTATGGAAATATGGATTACAGTGGGGCAAAAAAGTATTTAGTCAGCCACCGATTGTGCAAGTTCCCCCACCTAAAATGATGACAGAGGTCAGTAATTTGCACCAGAGGTACACTTCAACTGTGAGAGACAGAATGTGAAAAAAAAAATCCATGAATCCACATGGTAGGATTTGTAAAGAATTTATTCGTAAATCAGGGTGGAAAATAAGTATTTGGTCAATAACAAAAATACAACTCAATACTTTGTAACATAACCTTTGTTGGCAATAACAGAGGTCAAACGTCTACTATAGGTCTTTACCAGGTTTGCACACACAGTAGCTGGTATTTTGGCCCATTCCTCCATGCAGATCTTCTCGAGAGCAGTGATGTTTTGGGGCTGTCGCCGAGCAACACGGACTTTCAACTCCCGCCACAGATTTTCTATGGGGTTGAGGTCTGGAGACTGGCTAGGCCACTCCAGGACTTTCAAATGCTTCTTACGGAGCCACTCCTTTGTTGCCCGGGCGGTGTGTTTTGGATCATTGTCATGTTGGAAGACCCAGCCTCGTTTCATCTTCAAAGTTCTCACTGATGGAAGGAGGTTTTGGCTCAAAATCTCACGATACATGGCCCCATTCATTCTGTCCTTAACACGGATCAGTCGTCCTGTCCCCTTGGCAGAAAAACAGCCCCATAGCATGATGTTTCCACCCCCATGCTTCACAGTAGGTATGGTGTTCTTGGGATGCAACTCAGTATTCTTCTTCCTCCAAACACGACGAGTTGAGTTTATACCAAAAAGTTCTACTTTGGTTTCATCTGACCACATGACATTCTCCCAATCCTCTGCTGTATCATCCATGTGCTCTCTGGCAAACTTCAGACGGGCCTGGACATGCACTGGCTTCAGCAGCGGAACACGTCTGGCACTGCGGGATTTGATTCCCTGCCGTTGTAGTGTGTTACTGATGGTGACCTTTGTTACTTTGGTCCCAGCTCTCTGCAGGTCATTCACCAGGTCCCCCCGTGTGGTTCTGGGATCTTTGCTCACCGTTCTCATGATCATTTTGACCCCACGGGATGAGATCTTGCGTGGAGCCCCAGATCGAGGGAGATTATCAGTGGTCTTGTATGTCTTCCGTTTTCTGATGATTGCTCCCACAGTTGATTTTTTCACACCAAGCTGCTTGCCTATTGTAGATTCACTCTTCCCAGTCTGGTGCAGGTCTACAATACTTTTCCTGGTGTCCTTCGAAAGCTCTTTGGTCTTGGCCATGGCGGCGTTTGGAGTCTGACTGTTTGAGGCTGTGGACAGGTGTCTTTTATACAGATGATGAGTTCAAACAGGTGCCATTCATACAGGTAACGAGTGGGGGACAGAAAAGCTTCTTACAGAAGACGTTACAGGTCTGTGGGAGCCAGAGATTTTCCTTGTTTGAGGTGACCAAATACTTATTTTCCACCCTGATTTACGAATAAATTCTTTACAAATCCTACCATGTGGATTCATGGATTTTTTTTTCACATTCTGTCTCTCATAGTTGAAGTGTACCTCTGGTGCAAATTACTGACCTCTGTCATCATTTTAAGTGGGGGAACTTGCACAATCGGTGGCTGACTAAATACTTTTTTGCCCCACTGTATATGCAGAAAACCAAACAACACTGCATTAAGACCAGGTAAATAAACCAGAATAGCAAAGGCCTGCAACTATTTCATTTAGCATGACTTAATCCAGTCTTCAGGTTATATCAGTCAAAGCCACTGGCATGGCTCAGTTATGTGTAAATGGACTGGTTTGTATAGAGCGCTTTCCTAACTCATACGAGAAACTTGCAGTTAGTATCTTCCCTGAGGGTGCAGACTGGAGCAGATGAACCACCAACCTTCTGGTTTGCAGGTGACCTTCTCTGCCAACTGAGCTAAAGCTAGCTTGTCTGTGGAGCTGATACTGCCACCAACTTTGGGACCATTGCCAAAGGTTGTGTGTCACGATGGTATCCCACAAAGGGGGAGAACATTCCACGAAAACAAATTTCTCCAGACTACTGAAGCTCTAAACATGGGGTACTTTGTGTTGAAGGATCTTTATTTACCACATAGTTTGTTTCCATATTTATTTAGTGAGATTAAAGGAATGTTTAATGATTCAAAGGAATAAAATAAAATGTTACGACGGATGTAGTTTTTGTTGAACTTGATTTCTGCTGCAAAAAAGAAAAAAGATATGCAGTAAACTTTCTGAAACCTGGTTAAACAACAACTCTTTTCCTGACTCATTGTTATAAAGCTGTGAAATGTGATCTGGCAGAAATGTTTTCTCATTCCAGTGTGATGTTGTGCATTAGGAGATTTATGTATTTCAAAGATTCTCCCAGTAGTATCTGATCCAAAGAGCCCCAGGTCAGGCAGCTTTGCCTTCAGTTTGGTAGCGCTCACTGACTTAATTTGTGGATGTTTTGAAGTGAAAACAGCCTGGAATAATAACACAGCCTAAATATTACTTGGACTGTGTTTACTGAAACAACATATTTTCCACAAAGTGCCATAATTAAGCAAAATAAGTAAGAATTAGAGATTTTATATTTTGGACTGCCTGATGAAACGTTATAATCAGTAAAACAATTATTTCAGATACACAACATAACAAATATAACACAAGGTCAAAGATGAGCCTTAAGCCAAGCACTTAAATGAAGAGAAACAAGCGCGCAAAACAAATGACAGATCAGCTAAGAGGGTGAAAATAATCACACTGAACACTGGGACAAGACTCCTTTGTTCTTGTTATCTCTTCCTACTTGATACCATTCAGCCATTAGGAGCCTGAGTTCGGCTAACAGCTAGTCCCGTTTGCATGCAGCTAGCCAATGACGTCGAGCCACGTATGAGACGGAGCGCGACGGTGGAGCCTCGGTTTCTTAACATAAAACTCATTGTTGCACCCGGGGCGGCACAAAGGTTTTAGTTTTAGTGTCCTTGTTTTCCTCTCAGTTACGTCACTAGTTTGCTAACATAAGCTAATGTAAGTCTACAGCGGCAACCAACCAACCGACCAACCAACCATGTGACGTCACATTTCGTGTTGAACATGTTTTTAAAACTTTAACTTTAAGCACTTTTTTTAAAAATCTAGCTTCACAGACAGAGTTACATCTATTTTACATCTATCTATTTTTTGAGCGCAGGGCTCCATGATGTAAATTATGGATATGTGTGTGTTACATGTCCCCTTTAAACGTGTGTCTGCATTTCCACACCTGAACGTCTACCAGGGGTCCACTGGAATCTAACTGATTTAAATTTAGACTCATCTGTGGAGACTTTGCATTAAAATGCACCAGTTATGCCCCCTTCAGGCAGACTTCAAGCGGTTTTCATTATTAAGTATAATGAGAATGGCTGCTGATCCATGGTGTCTGCAGCTGCCTGTGTCACTGTCAACAACCGAGTATAATCCCCGTCTAGCACTCGTAGCATCCAAACACCCAGTACTTCTGTGATTCAGCACATGTGGCCAGATGCAGCCAGTGAGCTCAGATGATGATCTCAGCTTCAAAATGAAACTACTACAAAGTTGCTGTGATAAAAACTTATAAAAATGACATAAGTTTTGTCATTTTGTGTCGAGTCTCAGCTCTGACTCAGAAGCCTGGAGCGATGATTTTGCATTGCTCGTCATTTTAATTGCAAAGACATTGTTTTTATCTCCAGATACATATTTTCCAGTTTTTGTGTGTCTGTCTGTCTGTGTGTGCTTGTGCTTTATTTGTCTGCCCCGGTGTCGGGTCCTGACAGGTGTGCTTTGGCTCACGCACAAATGGCACAAAGCTGTGCACACATGCACAGAGCGTAGCTGTGCAGGGTGTGCGTGGGCTTCGGGTGACTCAGCAGACATTGATTTGTTATTCAGGGAGTGCCGTGAACCTGGACTTAACCGCCCACCCTCACAGAGGCGAGACACACACACAGGCAGACACACACACCCTGTTACCTGTGGGGACCTGTTGCAAGTGATGAATTCAGACTGTTGGATATAAAACTTCTCAGGCTAGTTTGCCCTAATAACCAATTTATTGATTCCACATCTGTTAAAAATGATTCATTCTGTTTTATGATTAAGCTGTTTTTTTCCCAGTGATGCATTTTCACTTTAAAACTCTATATTAGGATAATATTTTCAGGCTACACAGACTGCCTATGTGTTTCTGCTCCTGTGTGTCCATTTGCCAAAGACTGTGTTGCCTGATTTGTGTATTTGTGTTCAGTTTTCAGACCAGGTTAAATTAGATTCAGCAGCCACGTAACCGCTCGCAGGACTTGAAACATGTTAACTGTCTGAGTTTCCATATGAATAATTTGAACCTATTAAATCAGACACAAAAGCATAACACTGTAAACTGAGTGAGTAGAGGTAAGGTTGGAGTTAACATCAACACCTGTTTTTAATTTGTGCCTGTTTGGACCATTGAACTTAAAAAGCTCTAACAGGAAAAAACTTCATTGGAAATCTACCATCTTCTACTACCTGAAAATTTAGCACGAGGCTAAAATGAGACACAAGGTTGGGTTAAACATGCAGACACAGAGTTGAAAAGTAAACTTTGTGCACCTTCATGTTATTTACCTGTTGATTATAGGACGACACAGTTAATCTTCTCACCTCGTGCAGGCTGTTGCATCATGTTGCATGAATCTTCTGTTACATCTGTTACCTTCAAACACGTTTCTAGACAACTGAACAGTTTCCTCAGTCGTGCTCAGGTGAACTTATTTATCTTCTTTACCAGCTTTCACATAATTTGTGAACGCTTACATCAAACATAGCTGGAGTTTCAAATAACGGGGTCAGCTACAGGTACTCCCTGTGAGCCAAAGGCTGCTTTCAACGCTTCATTGCACACTTTTATCACGCTATAATAATTCCCACCATTTCACAGCTAAGAGAGCCGACTTGAGTTCCTTTTCACGGAAGGTATAAAAACATTTTTGTTGCATGATTGACACAAATCACACACCTGGATATGCCTCACAGCGCACAGCGTTTGGGAACCACTGGTCTGTGACTGGTTCCTGATCATCTGGCACGATATCTTAATAATTATCTCTTTGCATGTTTGTTAACTCACGAAAGACGTGTCGCTGCACCTGCACGCGGTGTTGTTCTTGTTCAAAACCGCCACTTGGTTGGTTCGGCTCGAGTTACTCTGAACTTTCGCTATGTTAAATCAAAACCCCCTGTTTGCAAAGATACTTTGCTCCATGACTGGATCCTGGGGGAAAACATCCTGTCAGCGAACAGATTATTTAGACGCAAAGACTCCAGCGACGCGGCTTTACCAGCTGACCAACGTGCTGCGGCTCGTGGCCTTCGTAGGGGTCATTGCAAAGTGTTTGTGTTTTAAATAAAAAACAGGAAACAGAAAAAACAGATTATTGAAATGGATATTAAATCAAATTAGATTGTTTTTTATTAACAACATCATCACAATATTAACAAATGAACAGAATCTCATTTACTCTACTATTACCTCCTTCTAGTTAATACATATAAAACTTTATGGCACAGCACATGATTGTCTTTTAATACTTGTAAAATGATGTCTCCGCTGATACGAAGAGGACCAAAGCTGTTGCAAATATCATGTATTTGTGTTTCAGCGTTAATGGAGGATGACAGGTTTTCATTGTTGCTCGGTGTGTCCCAGTCTGGATCCACTGAATCCATCCAATCTCCCTCCATCTGTCTCTCGTCTTTCCCTCTGTCCCTGCACACCATATGTTGGTCATTATGTTGTTAGTGCCCGTGGTCATTGAACCCACAATCCTCCATATCTAACGACCACAGCAACTGGACCACAGACAGAGGGAGGCGTTCGGATGAGATTGCAGTTTCAGGCCCTCCAGTTTCTCAGCACCGGAGATTTATAACCTGCAGCAGCAATGGCAGATTAACAAGGTTGTGGGCCTAATTTCCAAAACCATTTATTTACCTTACTTAAACTGTACTGGGAGTTATAGCTTAAGGCCGGCAAAGTCCTTTCAGTTCTTTTTGGCTTCTGCCTGACAGAGCTTCGGGAAAGGACAAGGCATTATTTCCAGTATGAGCTGACACTATGGTGAGCAGAGCACAATAGCAAGATGTGACACAGAAGTCAAAGTAGGAGAAAAAAGTTGGTATGTGTTAGAGTTTCATGAATTATGCAACACATATTTGCATTTGTATACAAACCTCAGGGTGAAGGTCCTTCCTGACCAAGTAGGCTTGTCTCTGTGTGTGTTTATGGTCCAACAAAGTCTCTCAGCAGTTCCTGGACACAATCAGCCTGTTTTCACTTACTAAAGCCTCTGTAAGCCTGGAGATCGAATTAATGAGGATCTATTTTCAAAATGACCACCGGCACACTTATTAGGCAGCCCAGATTTACTGGTTCAGATAATAATGACTCACTAAAGTGGAAAAAAGAGCTTTGGATTTAACCTCGGATAGTTGGAGCTTAATCAGCTGAGCATACAGAGGTTTACAAAGTACAACAGCAAAATGTGACATTAAAGCAAAGTAGGAGAGAAAGATGATATGAATCATTTAACACATATTTGCATTTGTATGCAAAACTTATGATGAAGGTCCTTCATAACCACGTAGACCTCTCTATTTGTGTTTGCATGCTCCAACATTGTCTCCCAGCAGTTCGTGGGCACAATCACCCCTCCCTGTTTTCATTTATATGGACAGTTTCATCGGGCCGTGTGTCATATCTGCTGATAGTGAAGAGTCTCCACATTTAAATGGCTAAAAAAACACACTTTCTGAGACAGACAGGTTTAGGATTGGACGTGTTCTCTACTATCTTGATGTTCAGAGACACAAATGAAAGGTGACTGGTTAAAAATCTCAGTATCACGTAGAGGAAGCTTGAAAAAACGGTCGTCTGTTACATTCATGAGGTTAAATCTGACAGAAAAAATATCAGCACATCTCAAAATTAGGCGAAGAGTGTGGTCCAAACTCCTTAGCATTTACTAATATGCTGACAAAGCGGGCAGGTATAGTAAGGGAAGAAGTTGAACATGAAACTTATTATATGACAACATGCTGAATATGGTCAAAACTGTGGACTTAAGGTGGAGCTCCTCTCCACTGCCACGCTCACCTCACTCAACATCACTGTGTCTGATATTGAGGTTTTTAGAATCCACAGTCTCCCAGGAAGTGTACTGAAAGAAAAAATCAGAGCCTAGTTCCTTGTATGTGTACACATACTTGGTCAATAAAGCTGACTCTGGAAACTCAAGCACAGGAAATAAATGAGCCGTTGGCCAACTTGCTAAGGCAAACATCAAAGTCTCTGTAAGCCTAGAGATCAAATTAATGAGGGTTCAGTTTCAAAATGCTCATCAGAGAGCCCAAATTTAGTGGTTCAGATAATAACGTGTCACTAAAGCAAAAACAGAGCTTTGGATTTAGCCTCAGATTGTTGGAGCCTAATCAGTTTAGCATACAGAGGCTGACAGTTTTCACAAAGACTTTCTTGTCTAATGTAAATGTTAACATTACTAATGATCAGTAAACAATCATCATTTAATTGTTTATTGCTACCAGTATAAAATGTATCAGCAACGCTTCACATATAGTTAGATTTGTTATGATTTTATATGGCTGAGATGTCAGAACTTATATTTGTGCACACAGCAATTGCAGATGCCGGATCTCAGCCACAGCTGTAGACCCAATAATGCTCATGTGGTGCATATCTGGTAATTTTGCATCTTCTCTAGCTGTAACACAAGCGACGTATTTTAAATTAGCGAGGTCAAAGCAGTAGATTCCATTAACATACTACAACCTCGGTGCTGATAAGAGAGTCAGAGAAAAGGATGTTATTCTTTCAAGCATGTCTAAACTGGTCCATTAGAGCCCATCTAATGTACAGTCAACAGTTTCCCAGAGCCTCATTACACAAACACACACAAGTGCACACAGACACTGATCCTCCGATTAAAAAGGTCACATATTGGACAGTTTGATGGAGCCTTATTACACCCAGACTCAACAGCTGAAGGAGATCAAACTGCTGATCTGCTGACAGACGCACTCGCTCAGTTAGCTGCCACACACACCGGTGATGTATCAGATCTCAGCACACACACCTGCTCCAGATGTCAAATCCCCGCTTCATCTCTTCCCTCTTTCCTCTGCCAAAGTTCACATCGGGGGATCTGTCATAACCAGTCTGAAGGCAAGCTACCATGTCTTGTTAAACTTCCTGTTTGAGAGTCGGAAGGTCTCACAAGCTGTTTTGGGTAAAGTCCTGAAGAGTTTTGTCTAATGAGGCCACTACAGCTGAAGGTCAGCCTGTGTGGACACAATCAGACATTAGACGCTCTGAGAAATGACTCAGAGTTTAGAAACTTACCTTATTAAAAATCAAGTTAGATCTTTTACCTTGACTTACAGACTTTTACTTTCTTAACGATATACAGAGTGATTAAGAACTGTGGTGGCTGTGTAGGTGAAGAGATATTACAGACAATTGCGCAGTGTCTTCAGTCAAGCCTCAAATGAAAGAAAGTTTTGATGGACTGTGGTTCAAACTTTCTTGGGTGATTTTTTTTTTACCTTTGGTTATCCAATGTAAAATTGTGACAGTCTGGGCACCTGTGGATCTCTCTAACCATCGCCTAAATTTCTTCAGGGTGGACATTGAGGCATATCCTAACCACTTGCTAGATGGACGCTCCCAAAACACATTACCTAAGCTGTGGAAGCAACTTGGTCAGACACTCAAACCACGTCCTCTGGATCGAAGCAGTTCATCCGGCTGGAAACTTTACTCACTTTACTCGGCTTCTTTAGAAACTTCATAGCTTTTGAATTTTGTCCAGAAATTTTTCCGAAGCCTAAAGCTCCTCCCGTACTTTGTGTCTGGCATTTCAATGGCAGGGCAAAAGTCCCGGGAAGAAGAAAATTAGTCCATTGTTGCATATAACGTGAAGCAGTTTCTGATTGCCTTGCTTACAAAAACACAAAACCTTGTCAGTTCATCTGTTGTGAAATGTTTAGGCTGCTCCAACCCGATTGCAGTCAGCCACAAGCTACAGGCAGAACAGCTCGTTTGCACTTGACGGGTTTAACGCTGTAGTGTTCATCAGTGGGACAATCGCTGGCAATACTTTCATGAGGAGAAAAGCACTATGTCAATAGTCTTTAAACATTGTTACAGTATTTTCTTACACATTTTTACACAGATTTACACGTTTTGAATTTTGTACCTAAAATATCCATATCTCAACAGTTTAAGTGTTGGGAAGCTGACAAATAGAAATTATTGGTTAATTTCACACAGAGAAGAGTTGTAAAATATGTGTGCATATTCAGAGGCAGATGCACTTACATTGTGTTAATAAGACATCATCTAATAGGAGCAACTTCAGCCCGTCTATAACGCCTCCCTTCGTATTTACACCTGGGTTTTGAGCCATCATGTAGTGATTTATTCCTCCAAAGAGACCTGCTGTAATTTTGGAGTTCACATTCTCCTCACCTAAACAGTGGTATTTTACCTGAACATATCCTGTGATGGAGTTCTGAATTGCATTTTATTTTTCATGTGTAGACACAGCACAACCTAAAAGCACCCAGGCCTTGGATTTAAGGGCAAATCTCATCTTCCTCCTGCCAAGTTGCAAAGCTTTTAACATGAGTAACATCTGAGAGAGAGGTGGTAACAGAATTAAACTTGGGGAATCTCCCTCAGATTACAGAGGAGCCTAACTGATTTAAGCTGTTTGAGCTGTTTTCTTTACTACTTGTGTCTTTGTTGGAATACATGTCCAGCACGTTAATGTTAGACGTGGTTCTTTTTAATCAGGACCTGCTGACATTTCACTTGTGAGATCCTGAGTGTATGTGTACACAGCAGTTATTGAGTGCTGGGGTGTTTCTCTTTGATGATTTGAATGGCTACAAACTAAGTAAACTCCTATCCGGGCTTTAAGTCTGACGTCATTAGCCATGTCTGTGCCCAAACTCCGCTGCAGGTCCCTAAGTAAAATGATCACTGCAGCATTACTGAGAGTTGAAAAACTGTCTAAATTCTTTCATCTGTAATAAAAATGATCACTGTTGCTGCTCTACCAGGTGTAACAATTAAGTTTAACATCCAGGCATCCATGAATATGGAATTTATGACATTTAACGGAGTTAGAAGTTAGCAAGGAGTTAGTTCGCTAGCTTCCCTCTAAGTATAATATAGCATGTTCTGACTGAGAGATTTATGAAACAAATTCAAATGTACAGCTCTGCTATCACTTCCAACATAAATGAAGACAGAAAACTAAACAGCAGTGACGTTTGTAGGGTTACTGAAGTTGGGCTAGCTGGTATATAATGTTGTGCTACGTGATCGCTAGCCACACAACTACGTTAGCATAACAAACACAGTGAAGCTTTTTTCCACTCGATAAAAGTTAACGTGAGGGTTCCCGATGGTTAGGGACAAATGCAATCGCATGGCAGGATGCTGTAAACGGACCAAACTTCATTCAGGAGAACAACTGAGATAATCCATCCACAATATCAGGGTAGTCATTAATATACTGCTGCATGGGCTGGGCTGTAGTTGCATCACAAGGGTTTAAAAACTGAGCTTTAAAATGATTAGCGGTAATAAAAACCAAGAGAAGCCAACTGTGATCACTGACTGTTTTTAGGGGCTTGTTGAGATTAAATAGAACAAGATACAAAACATTAAAACATGTTAAAAACATGTTAAAAAAGTTACAGACCGGATAGACTCGCATTGATATCGTCCGTGTTTGTGCTATTGGTACTGTTGTGAGCTACTGCCTGTCTAAAAAAAATGTAACTAGTGCTAATTAGCAGATATGTATGCGGACATGATTAACCCGTATAGTTTATGAATCACCTGTACAGTCTATGATGCAAAATTGCTAAACAAGGTAGCTAGCATTAGCTGATAATTTCCATCCTCACTGAAAGGAGCTAATTGGGGTGTTTTGTGCATCTGATTGGGATGGTTTCTTAGCAGGCTCCCTGGTTGAGGTGTTCTGGCTATGTCCTAACAGGAAGAGGCCCTGAGATAGACCCAGGACACACTGGAGAGATTAGGCTGCATCTTTAGGCTGGCCTGGGAATGCCTCAGTGTTCTCCTGGATGAGCTAAAGGAGGTGGCTGGACAAAGAGGTCAGGGCTTCTCTGTTTAAGCTCCTGCCCTGGTGACCCAGCTCTGAATAAGTGGCAGGAAATGGATAAATGGATGGCTCTCAATGAATGGTCACTTCTGATTCAAAGTTTCTTGGGACTCAAACTCAGTCCACTGCATTTCAGCCATGCGTTGTCTGCCCAACCAGTAAGCTAAACTGGTGCCCGGGTTTAGTGTTCCTGAAATATGCAAGACCTAGACCCTTAAAAAGATGTAATCTGGAGCTTATCTTGCTCTAAAACTTGTATATATCTCTCAGCTCTGATGTGATCGTTCCATAAGTGCGAGTTTTTCACTATTTAAATGAAATATTATTGACCCCCGTACAATCAGAGATGCAGGCTTAAGAACTGAGCAATTACAACAAGTCAGACTGAACCTCTGCCTTTTAGTCCGGAGGATGTGGAGTCCATGTTTTCCAAAAAAGAATATAAAATTTTCATTTCCATTTTTTTCACTTTGCCTCAGTCCATTTTGAGCTTTTGCAGTCTTTAATGCTGCACTGCTCGTGGGCCCAAAGATATCCCATATCCAATGTCGATTTTTCGACCCTGTCCATCTTAAACAGAGACGTCTGTGAAAAGATAATGAGATGTTCAAAGTCTTGAAAATTTTATATCGAGGAACATTTTTCTGAAATTGTGCCACAATTGTTAGGTACAACGGTTCACTCACTCGTTCAACGATTTTAGTTTCAGTCCTCGCAGAGCTCTACTCACATCTTAAACATCCAATTTTTTTCTGGGAAAACAAACAATAAATGGTTGAATTGTTCCACTTTGTAATCAATCATCAAATGTGTTAGACTCTTGGCTTGCAGTTTCCAACACCTCTCCCTGCCTTTTTCCTCCTTTTAGGGTCAGTGAGGTGACCTTGTTGTTTGTCTGTCGAGGAGATCCCTGCAGGATCTCTGACAGATGGATAATCCATAATCCTGAATGTATGATGCTGCTGTTGGCTTTAAATCCTCTATACTGGATGTCCCATGTCGTTTTTCCAGGGTCAAGAGTTAAAAGGTTGCATCTCTTTCATGCATCTCTAAATACATCAACAGAAAAAAAATGACAGGTGGTGTTATTGCTTCTGTGTGGCAGCCCCCTGCCACATTATCACCCACCCACATAACACTTATTTCTCCATCACCTCCTCCCAGCCTCAGTGTTGGTCTCTTATGAAACGCAGCTGATGAATCCAACCTGCCAGAAGGACGTTTTGCTCATATTACAGCCTTTTAAATCAAGGTTCTCTGTATTTTCTGCAGCAACATTCAACAACTGAGCTGTTCACGTCTCATCATGTCAAACTAGTGACCTGAAGTGAGTTAACACTGAAGGCAATCACTGTACATGGACAGTCATATGAAAAGGAAAGTACACCCTCTTTCAGCTCTAAGGTAGAAATCACTGGGTTCAGTTTTAGGTCTTAAAATGAGGTAAATACAACCTGACATATGACAGATTACAAGATGTTGTTATTTATTTGTCAAACACTAAAGAGAAAGAAAAAAGTGTGAAAAATGAAGTGCGTCTCCATAGGAGTATTCCCACTAATCAAATGCACTTGATTAAATGATCATGAGCCAGTGTGAGCACCTCTGTCAGAGAAGATGTTTTGGATGTTTGCTGGTCTGAAGAATTCAGGGATGTTTTGACAAAATGCCAAGAAGGGAAAATATCAGCAATCTTAAAGAAGCAATTGTTGTCCATCATACTACAGTAAGACAGATTAAACATTCATCGCAGACGCTAATCAGGAGTGGATGTCCAAGCAACCTCACCCCAATAAGGTGCGATGCTTAAACAAAGCATCTCAGACTCTGCAGGCATCAGTCAAATGTTAAAGTCCATGGCAGTGTTAGCCCTTGTGAATAAGGTGTTCTCTTATTCATACAGGATTGCCCACAGAGAGTAGCTCTGCATGTTTGACTAAGCAGATTTTTATACAAGATGCCCTTAATGATGCAACCCCAAAGGATTTGTGTCTCCTGAACCCTGGGAGTTTATACTTGTTATGCAAATGTGTAAACCACCACACTATGAGCCACTGTTAAAGTTCATGGCAGAGCAATTAGAAAAAGACTGAAAAGGCTTGTTTGGAAGCTGATGATCTAGTCCAGTATTTACTTGGACGTGACCAGTTAACCAATACCAACCTGTTATGTGTCAGCTGTTCTACCTATGAAGATGTGATTGGTTAGTTTGAATTTTTTTTTGTTCCCTGTCTTTTATTTAAGCACACTTCTACAATGTTTTTCTATGACCCCGATGAAGGTCACAAGCCGAAATGCGTTGGTCAATCAATCAATCAATCAATCAATCAATCAATCAATCAATCAATCAATCAAGGCTTTATTCGCCACATGCAGGTTGCCCTGCAGTGAAATGGGACCCCCTCCCCTGACCATACACACACAACACAGACATCACATGGGGATACAGGTCGGAGATCGGTAGCGTTACAGAAAAAACACTGAAATATACACTACAATGGGAAAGTACAAGAGGACAAAAAGAGACCTCTACTCATGCTGGGCTCCTGGGAGGACAGCACGAGAACAGGAAACAAAAAAACTCCTCTGCACAAAAAAGCACATAAATGTCCACGGCACAACATTATGGAGCACGTGACAAACCACAGGGTCGGGTGGGGGGTGAGGAGTAATCCGAAGCAAACACAGCAGCCATCCTGCCCAGCGCTATTATTCCAGCGCGGGCTCAGACCCGCCGTGTTCCCCAGGAGGGAACAAGCATCGAAGGCGTTTGGAAAGGGAGGGGGGATGAGTGTGTGCATATCAGTGTATATGTCTGTGTGTGTGTGTCCAGAGTTCAGCTGAGACAGTGTCCTTCGCCCTGCTAGGCTAAGTAAACAGTCTGCCAGCCAACCCAGGTGGCCTTGCATGGAATGGGAAGGAACAGACTAAACAGTCGTTATCAGGGTGTTGTTGTTCGGCTCCAGCCTTGAGCCCACAGCTGGCGCCGAAGGGATAGCCGCATTATAATGGTGGTTTTTCTTTTATGCGAACAACTCATGAGAATTTCAAAGCTGTTCTTTAACACTCCGACACTGGTCTCTCAATCTCCCGTTGGAGTGCCGCGAGCTTCTCCATGATGTTATCAGACTTGCGCTCCGTGGTCTTGTCATTCTTGTGCTCAAAGAGCCGATTCTGAGAACTCACGACTGCAGTGAGCTGTTCCACGATGTAATCCAACTTTCGCTCAGAGGTCTTATTCTGATTGAACTTCTCCCTGATGTAATCCAATGTACGCTCAGAGGTCTTATTCTGAGTATTCACAGCAGCCGTAAGCGTCTCCAAGATCTCAACCATGCTGCTCTCAATGAGCCCGTTCTGAGAAGTCGCGCCTCGTCCCATTGTTTCAATCCCAGCGGGCAGCCTTGGGGGGGTTTGAACAGCCGGTTCCGCTTTCTTAATTCTCCGATAAGCCAGGGCCGAGCCAGCTCCGATCAGCAAGATCCCTGTTATCATGGTTCCGAATAGGTAGATATCTTCAGCGTCCTCGATCGACAGTCCCGCCAGGCACATGACCCTCCATGTCTGCCACCCGTCCATCGTGTATCCGGCAGGGAAAGTCCCTCCAGGGCACTTGGGTTCTCCCGAGCCCAGACTTCTCGTTGAGGAAAGGGTGTCAATAGCATTCAGAGACCAGTTGATCAAATCCATAATTCTCTTTTAGAAACAGACTGTGAGAGAGTGTTCCAGGGAAAAGTAAAAACACAAGACAAGACAAGGACATAAGAAGCTAAGCAGAGAAGATAAGGGAGAGGAGAGGAGAGGAGAAAAAGTGCGACCGCCTTCGCCGAGAGCCAAACGAGAAAATGTCAATCAATAAAGTTGTTCCTCTTCCCTTAAGTGTTCCTGGAGTTCCTGCATTGTGAATTGTTTGGAAGAGCTGCCAGGAGAAAGCTCTTCTCTAAAAAGGACACGACAGCGAGGTTCAGGTTTGCAAAGTTGAGCAAACCACAAGACTTCTGCAACGATGTCGTTCAGACAGATGAGATGAAAGTAGAGATGTCTGGCCGTTATGCACAGCACCACGTCTGGTGAAAACCAAGGACAGCGTATCAGCGAAAACACCTCACGCCAACTGTCGGCAGGGCTGAGTATTTGGGAACCTTGCATTCACTGAGTTTACCACCAACTCCTCTGTGTACCAAAATATTCTGCAGTCAGATTTGAGGCCATCTGTCTGTCTGCTAACGCCTGACTGTAATTAGTTATTGCAACAAGACAATCATCCCAACATGCAGATCTCCAACAAAAAGGGAAAAAGAAGAAAATAAATTTCTGCAATGACTCAAAGTCCAGACCTCAACCTGATTTGAAATGGTGTGGCAGGCTCTTCAGAGAGCTGTGCATACACTAATGCTTACAGCCTAAATGAGCCAGAATTCATCCACAACTCTGTGAGAGTCTGATAAAGTCAAACAAAACAACATGTTCCTTCTAAAAGTGGTTCTACAAAATACTGAATCATTAGGGGTAAAACTAATCAACAGTGGGTGTGCTTTCTTTTTCACATGACTGTAAATCTGTCCTGAATCATGTGATATAATTTTGTTCATTACAGATGAATCAGAATCACTCCCGTCAGTGAAAAAGTCACCTGCTTGTAATGTCTAGTTTGTGCAGATATGATTAGGGATGGAACTTACTGAAGGACTCATCGAGTTTATGTTGTTTTAGGTTCAGGAAGTGTTCCAGACCAGAGTCTGAGACGGCCTCAGAAGGTTCGAGGTGTAAATTTGTTATGGTTGACCAAAAAGACACAAAAATAAAAGAATTTTAGTCCAGACTCACAAAGAAACAAAGAACAAAGGGAAAGCAGAAAGATGAGACAAAACCCTGACAGTAATCCACATAAGTAACTAACCTTCAAACAGAAAAAGAAGTAACTGGAATAAGAACAAAGAACCACTCAGAGTCAGAAACATGAGAGAAAAGTAAAACCCAAGGATTACATCAGAACCAGCATGGAGACTTTGGCATTCAAAGTATTTGCTATATACTGTCAGAAATCTCATGAACTGTCCTACCTGTTCAATATAACGATATATATCGGATGATGATATAAAAACGTCTATCGTTTCATTTTACGCTATCGTTTGTTTCATGGTGTCGCAAAATAAACTGTTTACGGTAATATTTTTTCATGGTTTTGATGGTCACTGTAGTGGCTATATTAATTTCTTAAAGTTCTCTCTTTCTCTTATATTTAATATAACCACACTACAGACGGACAAGCGCCTGTTTTTATGCGTTGTGGTTAGCAACAACGACGGTAACACCATCGCGTGTCCGCTTGTTTATGTTCCACATAAACCTTTCACAATAAAGCTCAAGATCCTGTTGAGACTTTTCAAAATAAACTGAATCACGTGAAAGAGCAGATTATTTACGGATGAGAAGTAAAAAAAGAGCCGTCAGGTGCTAAAAAATAGACCTTAGACTCAAACGTTAGAACAGGCAGTTCCCTGCAGCAAGCGAAAATGTAACATTACAAAAAATGTTACATTTTTTTGATTTATATCGTTATCGGGGCGATAGAATTCTTATATCGGGATATGAGATTTTGGTCATATCGCACAGCCCTAGTTTGAACATCTGTATTTGTGGCAGGAAATCTTGACCTGCAGGGAGTAATCTGTTCCAGCACCATGGCCCTAAAAGTGGAAGAGCTCCTCTTCTTCCGCTACTTTCAAAATGTCCCAGCACACACTGACTTTGGTGTGATGAAGCCAAACACCACCACATCAAAACAGCAGACTGCCGCCCACTTTCTGAGATTTCAGCAGGACTTTAGTACAACGCCTTTGAAATGTAGGGAAAAAAGCCCCCTCCAGATTGATTAGTAGGTTACCTGCTGATGTGTAATACCAACTCTGATTAGGGATAAAGCAAAAATGCATTAAAGGGAGAGCAGATATCCTGTGATTGCTGTTGTGCTTTCAGGTAAAACTTTGACCTGGGATTAAAAGCAGGCAGATTATGTCTGGAATATGATACTTTTATAAGACGAACTTGAAACAGATGCAATCTAATCCACCCTAAATACAGCTAAGGATGAGCAGAGCCGTGTGCCATGACAGAGACATTAGAAAACAGTGACCCTTTCTGTAAGAGCAACAAAGGAGTGTAGAGGAGGAGGAGGATGTGAGGAATTTGGTTATGTGTCAGAGAGTGAGAGCATGGAGGCTGCAGGAGGAGGACGGCTAGAGTGACACTTAAATTACCATCCTGATGTTTTTTCTTTTTTTGTTTTTATGCAGCCATGTTTCCAAAAAAGTTTGGGCACTATATGAAATATAAATCACAAGAAACTACAAAGATCACATGTAAAATACTGAGTGTATTCAATCGATGAGCGGCTCATCACTGTCTTTGTTACCTGTTAATGTTCAGGCTGCGGTCGACACTCAGCTGTAACTTTGTGTTCTTGGCTAGCTTAGCGTTAGCATGCTGTCTGTGCAGGTGCTTGCAAGGAGCTGTTGTTGCGTTAGCAGCATAATGCGGTTGTTTCTGTCCTGGATGCATTTTACAGTCGTAATCGTATCTTTTTGTGCAGTAACAATAAAAGTCACGTCTGTATCTCCACTCCATCATTTTCCTCCCCACGCACACGGACTAATACCAGCTGACTGCAAGTGCAAAAAAATTGAAAGTTTGTTTTGTGTTTGTTTCTTTCTGTCTGCCTGCTGCGCAGATAACTGAAGAACCTTTGTTATGCAGTGTAATTACTGAATTTAGTCCAGTAATATGTTACATTCAAAAAGAAAAGAAAGCAGAGGCTGCATTTTTGTTTCAGTGTTTTAGAGTTTGGACGCTGCATTTGTTAAAACTGGTGTTCAGAGCCGCTGCTGAGTCCCTGCAGTTATTTCCACCACAAAATCCTATTAATTCCTTTACTTTACAATATAACGCAGCTGTAAGTCTTTCCATGATAAACTCTGTCATGTTCTGTCGACAAACTTTACTCTTAAACTGTCAAACTGCCCTCAGAGTCTTCACAGGATCATGAATCAGTATTTCTGAAATGCTGTATTCATCCCAATCATATCAGTAGTTAACCTCTTTAGTTGTGACCCTCTGTGCTCATGTGATATTAATCTTGGATTTTCTGCACTTTACACTTTACACATTCTCCTCAACAACTTTAACTTTGTTCAACTATGTAAACTAAACTCATGTGAGGTCATCCTTAGTTTTTATACTAATATCAAATAGTTATGAGATATTAGCCCCAAACAAGAGGTGTCAGTGTTTGGTTTCCCTTGTCTGTTGTCGGTCTGCCGTTTTCCTTTTTGTAAATAAACATAGTTCTGTGCTTCTATATCTTATGAATCACACACTGGGTTTCCATAATCGCAGTTGCTCTGTGTTGTATTTTCCCATGTCCCGTGAGTTTTCACTGAATGAAGGCCTTGTATGTATATTTTGTGTTTATGTGCAGATGCATGCCCTGGTTTTGAGGATCATCCCAGTTCTGATCACGTTTAAGAAACAATAATCCTAAAGAGGGACGGGGCTCAGCGGGAAACTATATCAGAAATAAATGCCAAACCAAACCTGACTGTACCATTACAGCTGCAGCATTAAAGTAAAAGAATGAACTACAAGGACACAAAGCTGATAAAATGTGTCAAATGTAAACATGTTTCATTCTGTTGAGTGGCTCAAATAAAGGGGCGATTAAACTTCAGGGGTGGTAGGTGTTCCCCCAGGCCGTCCCCGCATGTTCAGTATCTTTGATTTAACATCAAACTTTATAATAATAACTACATGGAAATGCTCTGAAACACTAACTGTGGAAATATGTATGGTTTTGCTTTTTTCCTCATCTTAAACCAAACTGTTTATAGTTTCAGTATTTTACAGTCTAATACTTTGTGAATCACCATCAAATATATGTGCAGTTCACTGCTCCTCAACAATTTTTCATCAGTGGTGCGGTGTTTAAACGGACCGACCGACTGACGTCCTGCTGCTGTGATGAAAAACAGGACAGAAGGAAAAGAGCTGATGCAGTGAAGAGTTTTATTGTCTGTCTTCCAGGATGTAATCAGACTGGAATCTGCTTAATGGGAGGCAAACACTGAAGTACTGTCTGTACTGACATAGTGTGTGTGGGGGTGCTCGCACATGTGCCTCAACTAATAGACATTAAGGGTAATAGAAGGCACATGCTGGGAATAAAATAATAAAATCTTACACTGAGCAGCTAAAATAAGACGAGGTAGAAAGAGACAGAAGAAGAGAAAACCGATAAAGGTGAAAAATAAGACAGTTAATTTAGATGAAGAGATGATATCAAGTGGAAAGAGTGAGAAAAAGAGAGCTAGGGGTGATAGATAGAGGTGACCTCTCTGAATATTGATCAGCGTCTCCCAGTCATCAATAAACTGATAGAGATCTGATAGGAGGCTGTCTGCATGCACAGGCACTCTCAGGGCAGCTCGGAAACGGAGGATGCTGCTGTGTTCGCTCTGTGTCTGCTTCCATCTGATAAAACAGGACACTTAGTCTTCATCCCGGCCTCTGCTGTGCTTCTGCTTCCTGAGTGTTCAAATCGAGATGAAGTCACGGCTTGTTCGCGTATTTCCATTAGTGTTGTCGGCGTCGCACAGCAGGAAAAGATCTCGGATGTAAAACGGGGAGGTGCAACGTGTCGGAGGCCGATGCATCGGGAACTGATAATGAGTCAATAACCTTATTGTTCAGATGGCTGAATTCCTGTCAAAACAAACTACATGACTGATGTTCTCAGCGCTTTCTCGCAATAGCCTCAGGCTAGACAGGCAATAGACGGGTCTACACTCTACGCCTGCACAACACACTATATATGAGATATGCTCTGAGCTGAGCTTAATTGTCCATATCAGGCCTGTCTGCGAGTGAACACACGGCTCTGTTTTCACTCTTATAAAACTTTCTCAGTCGAACTTCTCGGTTTTAGCTGGAACTGAGTGTAAAATGATGAAATGCTGGCAGCAGCAGTAACTAACGTTACATGTTTGGCATGCTTGATGACAGGTGAAATGAAACTTGAAGAACATACAGGCCATAAAGTGCTAGTCCAGATATCTGTGTGTGGATGAGAAGAACATCTCAGATGGTTTGCTGCTCGCTCACTAATCGGTTTCTCCTCCTGATGTGTTTCTTGGCATTCGTATCGTTGCCAGACCTTTAATAAGGAAGCTTAGCATGAAGGTGAACCACTTGATTTATGGGTCAATCTACATTTCCACCCTCACCTTTGACCACAAGCTGTTGCTACTGAATACAGGATAAGATATTTTTTATATATATATTTTTTAAGCAGCCGAAATGTGCTTCTCCTGCAGGGAACATGGAGTTACCTTTAGAGAATCTGGACGATTCCTCCACATTAGAAGAGACAAGTTAACGTAGTTTGAGTATTTGACTAGAAAGCCTCCTGCCTTAGGTGTTTTGGGTTTGTACAGCTGAGGAGCCTGCAGCAGATCCAAGGCATGCTGGAGAGATTAGATAGTGGATAGAGACCCTTTGATTCCCTTAGGGTCAAAAGCATTTTAGCGATTAGCCTGAGTGTCTTGCACGAGCGGGGCAGTGAAGGCTAAATTAGCCTGCGGCGCAGTTCCAACTGGTGGCTAGTCTCCCATTGCTATCTTAAGCTGTATTTAGCTGCCCCGGCTGTGTGTCCTCTGGTTTCTTCAGTTTGTTGACTTTCACAGCATCTGGTAGTGAAATATGGTTGCTTGCTATTTTTTGAGTCCCACTAAACAAATCTACATTATAATTTCATTAGTTATGGTGCAATGTATAACCTGCCATCCCAAGATGCTTTCTGTTCAGCCAGTAAGAAGTCTCCTCTTTAGATCCACGTCCCAGTCAGAAGCTGTTAAATGGGGGCCAGTTTCCCTGCAGTTTATCTCGGCCTACCAGCCTTATCTCCTTCTCTTTGTAAACTGATGACTTTGATGATGTTTATTGGCTTCAGCCTACACAGACCGCATCATTCCTCCATTTGCATCGGCCTTCTGCTGCTTTACAGCATCCAGTCATGATGTGGCTGAATGACAGTGAATCTTTGTCTTGTCGGGAGATTTAAATGATGAATGTATTTATATTATTGCAGGATGTATATACTTCCCTGGGCTCTTACACTAAAACCTTTTCATACTCCCTGCATCAACTCTGCCAGCTGCACACCTAATAAAGTAAACTGCATGCCCAAGTTTGGACTCTTTCGTGAACTTGTTGGTGGGTAACAGGTTAGGCCCAGCACTAAGGCTTGCAAGGTGCTCCTCTTGGGCTACGTCCCCACTAGCCCGGATAAATTTGAAAACGACATTGTCGTCTGAAAACGCTCCGCGTCTGCACTATCGTTTTCAGTCGTTTTCACAGAGTTGTGACGTTCCAGTCCTGCGCATGTGTGAAACGCAAGACGATTCGACCTGCCTCATTTCTGTCTGCTGTTTATTTACTGTCCGGCTCTTCGAATCGTCGCGGCAAAATGTCGAGTTTTTTAAATGGACTAACAATGAGGTGGAAGGATTCAGCAATCATTGACAAAAGCAAAACTTTATCAGGTCTTCCCTGGGACGTAATTCAACCTGACACTAAAGCTTTTACACCAACCGTATTCCTGAATGTTGTCAAGTTCGGGCTCTTCCGTTAAGTCATCATTTGACACTGAGATAACTTTATATAGCAAGCTAGGTCTGGTCCTGAAGTTTGAGTACAGCGTTCCAAAGCTGCTCCCAGCCCGTCAGGTAGAACCGCTTCCTGCTGATCTGAAACGATCACAGAAGGAAGAACAGCTGCTGATGATGACGTGTGCTGCGACGCACCGCTGGAGACATGAAGAGTGTGTGTTGGAAGAAATGATCATACACTCCTACGCACATGCTTCCTCTCTCTCTCTATTAACACTGATGATGTTTCCCAGAAGTTGTTTCTGACAATGAGACCTGTTGGCTTCCAACCACACAGCTGCTAATTACTTTCTGTCACACACGGGCTCATTTGCACATCTATTCTAAGAAAAACGACTGCTGGATCGCAGCAGACTCGAGCAGATCTGCGGTTCGGTCTTGCTTTCGAGCTTGGAGCGAGTCTACAGTAAATAGCTCAGGTTTGAGCTTCACAGGCTGATTGTGTCGGTTTGTGTCCTCACGGAGACAGAAGTATGAGACGAGTGTGTAATGAACAGGAGCAAAATAAAATAAAATAACATGACAGGCAAAAATAATAGTAATTCAACACTGATAAAGGATGGATCTGTGTGTGTGCGGTGAGCTGCACACACACCACTGAAGGCAGTTAGCCGGAGCTGATTTGTGGTTTGGCTGCGTCACATGTTTATACAGTCGGAGTCCTGCGTGTGTTCATCTTCTTTTTCATTTCCTGCGAAACTTTGACTTTCTTATTTTCTTTCAGTAGTTCAATCATCGGGAGTCATGCACAACAGGTAAATGTTCCACTTTACAAAGGCGGGGAGGAACACGGCGAGCTTGTTTAGAGCAGCAAAATGTAGAAACGCTGGCAATAACTTTGCAGCAGCTTTTATTTAGAGGAGGTTTCTGTTGTTTCACGAGCTGTTTGACATTCAGTCGGAGCATCGCTGTTAAAGCAGAGACAAAAGCCCTTCTCTGAGCTCCAGCTGCATAGACTGCTACAGTCACGTGTAGTGCAATTAATTGTCCACTGAGCAGACAGTTAAGCACAAGATGAATGAGAAAGCTCGAAACCTAGCGTGTGTTTTTTTGGCAGTGCACCTTTTAGCCTAGCAACCTTGGCCACATGCATAAAGCCACAGAGATGATTGGAGGCCTGGTGCACGCAACACGCTCACATCAGGAGGCCTCTGCTGCCAGCACGCTATCATGAAATGGCTCACGAACCACATGGAAAAGCATCTGACTTGTTATTTATGAGCTATATTTTTGCTTTTCATGAGTCATTTCACTTCATTAGCGATGACCTGAACTTAACCCTATCCTTGCCTTTTCTCCTGTCATTGGACTGAAGGCACACTGGATGCTAAAGTGACTCACTATCCTCTCTTTAGACACAACGTGGTCAGACACCTCGAGGCACTTTGTATCACAGGTAGAGACCTACCATCGTGTCTTCTTGTCTTGTCGGGTGTTCCCAGTCTGCAGTGGGCAGCCAAGGCTCACTGAGGAGCAGTGATGGGAATTACAGCGTTACTATTTTCAGTAACGAGTAATCTAACTAATTACTATTTCTATTGTTACAACGCCTTTACCGTTACTAACAAGAAAATGCGGTTGTGTTACTATTTTTCAACAAACAGACGGTTGAAGCTGCGTTCAGCCTTATATCAGTTGCACAGAAGTAGTTGTAAGTAATCTGGGTGCTACAGCTTTAAGCAGCTGCTCGCGCTCCCGCGGACGGCAATCACTTTATGGCACAACACCTGGTAGTGGTGCAACGGATCACGGTTGATCCGAAATCCGAACCGATCCCGCTCCACAGTTCGGTACGAACGTGATCCGAAGATTCGAAAAAGCTGCAGACGGGAGGCCGTCGTCTGTTGTGCAAAACAAGGGGTTTAAACTGTGATGAACGTGCTTGAGCCACACTATGATTTCACGTTGCGCGTCCACTTTAGTGGCAAGATCGTTCCAAGCATGTATGAGCAGGAGAAGTTTAAAGTTATGGCTGAACTGTCCCAGGCATCTTTTGTTGCCCAACTACAAACGGGTGGAGCTCCAGGTCAACGGAAAGCTACATGACCGTGACCGCTCGTTACATCCCAGCGGAGTGGTAGATACAAGCCCTGTACTGCCCTATGCTGCACCTTAATTTGTTTTATATAATTGCGTGGAATGAGTCTTGAGTTGAATGTTTTTAATAGGCAAAAAATACTTAAAAAGTTAATAAGTAAATGGTAAAATCTTGTCTTTTTTTTCTTTTTTCCTAATCCAAAAATTGATCCGATCCATGACTTAAAACCGTGATTTGATCCGAACCGTGAGATTTTTGATCCGTTGCACCACTAACACCTGGAGCTAAGGGGGCAAAACAATCACATGAGTGCTGCTGTTTGACTGAGGAAGGATAAAGTAGTCGTGGTAAGACAATCACATGACCACTTAAAGATGACAAAGCAACAAGGTGACATATACCAGTTTATAAATTGTGCTGATAGGCCATGTAAAACCAGAGTCATGATAATCAATATATACGTGTGTTTTTCCTCAATAGTTTCATGTTTACTGTCTAAGGACAGCACAGCGAGACCTCTCTGCTTATGAGCAACAAATAATAAAACAAAACAAAAACAGCCCGTTTGTGTTGGTGGAAGAATGCACCATGTCGACCAATCAAAAAATGATATGGCAACATGACATTTGGTTGTTTAGGAAGAGAGAGAGAGAGTTTTGAGATGTGAGAGATTTGTGAGGTTTAGCGTGTTTGGAGTGTGTAGTTAATGTGTTGACTTGTGTAGTTAGTGTGTAGTGTTGTGGATGGTTTTGTGTTGTGTGTCAGAACAATGAGGTGACTGCTGTCTCCAGGTAGAAACAGGAGTGACACACCTGCTGCTGTCAGACCTGCAGGTATCAGGCTGTGATGTTTCCTTTATAGTGGACAGAAATTATGTTTTTGGAGTGGCACAAATAATTTGTGGCATCTTATTGAAGAACAGCTGATTGTTCTGTAAATAGTTTGAAATGGTTATTTAAAAAATCAAGGTCAAAGGTAAATGGCTGCAAATAACTTTGTTGTTTGCAAAACTTGTGCATATGATTTTAAAATTGACAATTTATATTTACATTTAAAGTTATGACATATGATTCATTAAACATGTTTGTGGTTGTTACAGTAAAAATATAACTTTTTAAACTTGGATTGTATGTTTTTTTTGTCTGATTTTTAGATCAATTGTGTTACTACAGTTTGTCAAAATGAAAACATGACTGTAAATTCAGACACGTGAGGTTGTGCTGAAAAGGATGATACCAAACAAGGCAAAGTAACTAGAGGGAACATCAAAAGTAGTTAAAAATGGCCAATTATACCCTGGACCTCAGAGGGTTAAACATTTTTTTTAAGTAACGCAGTAGTTACTTTTCAAGTAATTAATTACTTTTAGAATCTTGTAACTTAGTTACTAACTCAGTTACTTTTTTTGTAGAAGTAACTAATAACTATAATTAATTACTTTTTCAAAGTAACTTGGCCAACACTGCTGAGGAGTGAAGGCTGGTCCGTGTGGTCCAACAGATGAGCAGCTGTAGCTCAAACTGCTGAAGACGTTCATGCTGGTTCTGATAGAAGTGCAGCGCAGGCTGTTGTCTCTGAGGCTGCATAGCTACACGCCAGTCAGCGTTCCTATGCTGACCCCTGTCCACTGCCAAAACAGCCAACAGCAGATGCAGTATGGAAAGAAGGCAAGCCAGAGGAGACAGCGTGACGCTTTGGGCAGTGCTCTGCTGGGAAACCTTGCCCACAGGAAACCTTGCCTGCTGACACCACAGCACAGCTCCAGGGATCTTAGTGGAGTCCATGCCTTGATGGGTCAGGGCAGTTTTGGAAGAAAAAGAGGGACCAACACAATATTAGGCATAATTTCAAGCCTGATTGGTGTATAGATAAGGACCAGACACATAATTCACTGAAGTCTTTTATGAAATGTAAAATTTTATTGATAAATTTTGGTAGTTTTTGACTTTTACACAGTGGCTCTAACTTCTCAGAGATTTCACTTAATAGTTAACAATGAAAAAAGAGTTTCAGATCATTTTTAGTGAAAGAAACATTTTCCTTATTCATTCACTTTACTTTTACACTGTTTTTGTTCCACTTTCAGAGTTTTTATGCCCGACGCATGAGATTCAACTCCTGTTTGATCATAGACAGCGGTCAGATGATCACGGCTCTTTGCTTCATCGTTTCATCACCTCAGACTGTTTTGTGGTCTAAGAAAAATAGATTTTCATCTCCTAAACGTGAGCACCGGGGACTTCAGTTTGAAGAAGCTAACATAGCAGTTTGAGAAAACACAAATATGTGTTTTAAACTAAGACTTCAGGTAATTCGATTACTTTTTATTTATTTTCAATCTAATTATTTACACATATTTGCTGGAGCTGTATTTTCGTTCCCGCTGCAGGTGGGTGCAATTTTCCAAAACTTTGTGACCAGCATTCTCAAAAGTACAAATTAATCCTCATTACTGAAATCATGCAGGCTGAATCAGTTTAGTTTGCCAGTAATCAGCCGTCCTACAGGCACGGGTGATTGAAGACAGATTCTGCTGACAGCAGAAATGTGTTTTAGATGAAGTGGGATCCCTTTATATTCAGGACTAATGATTTGTTTTGTTTTACTGCACTACTGCTTTGACCTCTTAAGTGTTTTTTCTTCAATTCTGGATGCGGGCGACTTGATTAGCATGCTAGCTTCCCCTTAAATGACCAACAGTCTGCTGTACCAGGAAATAGAAATATGTGTGATGTCTGCGAAGCTGTAAGAATTCAGGTAGTTTGGTTATTCATCTGAAACAGTTCCAGTTTAATCATTTAAACTAATGGATGCTCGCTGGAGCTGTCTTCTAGTACATGCTGGGCCTGTGTAATAGTTCCTGCTGCAGGTGGATGCAATTTTCCCAAAAGATTGTGGCCAACATTCTCCAAACTAACAAGTTAAACTGAGTGAGTGAGGAAGATTTCTGTAATAAGGATTAGTTTTCCAGTAATCAGTTGTCCTGCAGGCAGAAGCGATTGAAGGCAGATTCTACTTACAGCAGAAACATATTTTAGATGAAGCAGGAGGTCTTAATGTTCAAGACTAATGATTTGTTTTGTTGTACGGCACTACTGCTTTCACCTCCTCAGTCTTCATTTTGTTCATTCTGGATTTCTGCTGAGTGTTGTCATGTAAATGCTGCAGAGTCGAGCTCTCTGCGCTGTCTGCAGCACTGACGCAGGAGGAGCTGCAGTTATCTCTTATCTCCCCTCTCTCATAGACATGCATATGTGTGACTCGAGAACATGACTGTTTTAAGAGTTTTTGTGCGTCCTTGCTTTTAAAGGATGATCCCATCTGTTCGGGTTTTAGGGGAAAACACAGTTAGGACAAGACAAGGACACACCAAGGAGGGATGTGTGAGTGTGTTTGTGTCCATCAGCTACAGATACAATCTGACACTCAACAATGTTGCTCTGACAGAACGCCTCGTCGCTGGAGGTGATGAAGAGAATACACGTCCAAATATGGGCAAAGAGTGATGGATGCTTCCTGTTGACATTCTGACCTTCAGGTGAGGCGTAGAGGTTAGTCTTTAATTTGTAGGAAAATGTGGCCAAGAGGAGGAAAACCGATGATTAGATGAGAGTGAGGCAAAGGGGAAAGGAGGAAAAGAATGCAGATAAGGAAGTATAGTAACAAGGACGAGATAAGACCAGAAGAAAGATGATCATGTAGAAGAGAGAGGTGGGAAAGGGGAATGGGGGGTAGACAAGAAAAATGGTGGTGAAATAAATGAACCTCAGAGGGAGGAAGGGAAATCAGATTTATCACATTCCTGTGTAGACCTTTGTGTTTTGCATGTGATTTAACTTTTTGAAATCCCTGATTAAAAAGACTGCGACTCTGTTTCCTGGTGTTCAGCCAGAGCTACACCATCCAAAGTGTGATGGAGGCTGTCGCGCCTAATAAGACCAGGTTTCCTCAGGAAGTTTTCCAATCATCCATAGATTGGGGTCACTCTGGCTCAGCAGATAGGGTGAGGTCATCTACCAATCAAAAGGTTCGGTGGTTTGAGCCCCAGCTACTCCTGTTTACATCTCAAAGTGTCCTGAGGTGACCCACAGTTGCATCCAGCAGAGTGTGTGTGGGTGTTCGACAAGGTGCTTAGCTTTACAACAAAATTCTACATATGTTAAGAGCCCTACAATATTAAAGAGAGAACCACAATGATCTCTCAGAGCAAGTATCTGGTGATGGTGAGGAGACAGAACTCCCTTTTTACAGGATGATCCCACTGGAAGAGCCAAGAACCACCATGACCAGTTGATTGCTTATAGAACAAGAAGCCGAAACAGAGGAGCAAAGAGAGATGGGATAAAGCACAAACTATGGAAGAGAGAGAAAAAACAGGTAATAATAGTCGCAAATAAAGGAGTGACAGCAGGGAAGTAGACAAGAAATATTCGGTGAATTATGGAAAGCAACCAGCCTGATTCTACCCGGTCTTTAAGTCTGACGTCATTAGCTGTGTCCGCTTCAGGTCCCAAAGTCAAACGAACACTGCAGCATCACTGAGAGTCACAAACTGTCTAAATCATTTCATCTGTAATAAAATGATCAGCGTTGCTGCTTTACCAGGTGTAACAATTAAGTTTAACATCCAGACATCAACAAAAACAGGATTTATGAAGTTTAACAGAGTTAGAAGTTAGCAGGAAGTTAGCTTGCTAGTTTCCAACTAAACATGATGTAGCATGTTCTGACTGAGAAATTTCTGAAAAATTCAAACGTACAGCTCTGCTGTCACTTCCAACATAAATGAAGACAGAAAACCAAACAGCAGTGACGTTTGTAGGGTTACTGAAGTTGGGCTAGCTGGTATATAACGATGTGCTACGTGATTGCTAGCGACACAGCTATGTTAGCATAACATAAACACAGTGAAGCTGGAGGATGAACGCTAACTTTTTTCCACTCGATAAAAGTGAAAGTGAGGGTTCCCGATGGTTAGAGACAAATGCAATCGCATGGCAGGATGCTGTAAACGGACCGAACTTCATCGTACACTACAATGTAAAGTTTTAAACTGAGTTTTAAAATAAACAGTAGTAATAAAAACAGAGAGAGGCCAACAGTGATCACTAACTTCTTTTAAGGGTTTGTTCAGATTAAATAGGACAACATACAAAGAATTACAACATGTTAAAAACACAACAGCCTTAATAAACACAGAGTAGTTTGGACCCAGAACCATAGTTCAAACATCATCACTTAAAGACCGGCTAGCAGTATTGTTCAGGGTCACCTGATACATCCCTAAATAAAAGCTTTATCAAAAACAAAAGTTTGAAGCCTCGAGTCCTGTTTGATGGACATGTGGAGGTCGTTGTTGAGAATTCCTGGTTTGTGGTTTGAGGACACGACTTTGCTAGGAGCACTGGAAAGATGTTATGAGTGGATAATTGGCACAGGTGCACTGCTCAGAGTTGTTCCATCCATACTGTTGCACCTCCTCACTGAGGTATCTGAAGGGTTGTGCACATCCCCAGAATTCAGGGGCTTATCTCAGAATCTTTTTACAGGAAAGTTGGGAAAGTCCCTAAGCTTTCACTGAATGTGTGCTCTCCCAGTGGCTTACGTTGTGGCGACAGCTTTGAAGAACTGAGACTGGGAATCGAGAAGTGCTAAGAGAGAGACGGAGACAGAAAACTAAAGGAGAAGAGAAGATGAAGAGACAGGAGAGGAGCAGAGTTATCAATAAGCCCCAGGACGTTGAACACTGTGCACTTAACTTTGCTCACCTGCTCTCACTACTGTGTGTGTGTGTGTGTGTTTAACAGTGTGAGAGCAGACACTGCTGGTGTGAAGAGCCTGCCTGTGGGCTAATTAGCCGCACTCGCTATGAATTTATTTAAACACAAATTGGACTTCACTGTTGCTATGGTTACCAACATACATCCCTGCTCGTCTCTTTTTCGATCCACTGCTGTCGGCCCCCAAGAGGACGGACGTCTCTGACCACACACGCACACACACACACACACACAAACACACACGCACACACGCACAGTTTCCGGTTATAGCTACTGTAGCTGTACAGTCCTCAGCCTGTTGGCTGTTGCTTAGTAACGGCTGATTCGGAGCCAGCGGACGTCGACAGCATTTCTCCGTTTTGTTTTTCAAGTTAAAGCTGCTGGAGGCAAATTTGGAGAGCAAAGTTTGAAAGTACACATGCGGCATACCCACAACACTTTTTTATTCCACAGTGTCACTGTTGCTGTTAATGCTGGAAGTTCTGAGGCTGGAAAACTGATGAAAACTTTGACGGTAACATCTGTGCACACGGGAGAAGATGGAGCTTCAGCAGTAGCACTGACTCGCAGCTCACGGAGGCAGATGAGGAACTTTAATGCCTCCGGGGTGTGTTCGAGTTCTTGACTCAGTCACTATAAAGTGAATCAGCCATTTCGTACTGCTTCAGATTTTGAACTGTTAATTTTTTCCACTATATACCCACCCAAAGGTGGAGTGCAGAGATTTATGCACTCAGTCTGTGCATAAGAAGACGTGTTTCGCTGCACAGTGTGACCGCGAAAGAGTGGAAAGTAATACAATTCAAACAGTTCATCGATCGTGTCGTTTGCTGCAAAGTGAAAGCTCTTTTCACGCGTGCACTGCAGCGTGAACGTACATCTTTTTAAAGCCAAAGTGACCAAATCTTTCTTGGCAAGCCGCTCCACTTGGCAGCCATCTTGATAACATCATGAGGGAGTTATTCCAGGGTAGTGAGACCAGGCTAATCAGTGAACCGGCAGAGAACCACAACTCTAGTTTCAATGGTAAACAGAACATTAAAAAGCGTATGAATAGATAAAAATGTTCGGTGACTACACCCTGATATAACACACGCACGCAGTTTCACATTCATTCGACCACCAAGCTAAAGTTCACTTTAGTGAACCTTAAATCAACATTACATCTATGCTGTACGTAACTGCAAACCCCTCTGAAAGACTACTGCATCATTTCTTCTCCTTTTCTTAAAGAAAACTAGTGTTTTAAAATGCAGAGCAATGCAGGCACATCACACACAACTATTAGCCTTTTCTGTAGGTTCGATTCGTGCATATTGATTGTATATAGTAGCAGGTTCTCAGTAATCCAGATCATAGGTGGATAGGTGTTCTTAAATATTCAACTTCTTTAGGTTTTCTGGAGACATTTCACTTCTCACCTAAGAGGTTTTTCAGTTCAGTGTAACTTGGTTTCCAGTTGACCCTTTGTTATTTTTAATTGTTCGGGTAGTTAGGGTCAAGGGTCCAGACTTCATGGGGCTATCGCTCATCTTCCCACCACATGGTTGAAACTGTTGGGAACCTTAGGAGTTCTCTTGCTTTGATGCAACAAAATGATTGGTTTGTTTGTTTATCTGGTTGGGCTATTATAAAGCAGATGATTGGCTCTTTGGGGAGATGGGTTGGGCCACTTGCAACTTTAATGATACCCGTTCATCAGTCAGAGTTTGTAGGCGACAGGTGGCTCCCATATCTGATGGGAATATTGCCAATGGAAGGTTATTTTAGAGGAATTCCTGGATTCCTCAAGTCTACTCATCGCTTGCTGGGCAGGAATGTAGATCCATCACGTTCAGCTCTCTGTTTACCAAAACAGGTTTCAAGCATCAGCTTGTTAATTAGTACAGTGCTCTTTGTGCCTGTCCTGCTCCAGATTTCCTCCAGTCAAGAACAGGATAATAATGTTGGGTATCACTGCCACATTTTCCATGTTGTACGAGGACAGATTGCAAAAGGCGATTAAACAAAGTTTCTGTATTTTCACTGAAAAGCATTTTTATTCTTTTTTTTGTATGATTTTCACCAAAGCATATTCTTGATTTTGAAGTAGGCTATGATTGTGTTTCCATCTGCATAAACATATTTGATATAGTTGAAAACTTGAGCACTAATATTTTAAACGCCTCACTTGTTAAAATGACTCAGTTTCCACGTCCAAGCATCTCCTGCGTAAGTTTTTTTTTCTGACCCGACATAAACATCCAAAAACACTTTATTTGTTGTTCTCAGCCTCTCTGGGTTTTTATTAGCATGACTCACGTGCTGCACACCCGTAGACGAAGGTTTTCGAAAAAGCCTGTGGGGTCGTTTTTCAATGCTTCCAAGTATCTGGACCTGGAAACGGCTAATAAGCTGATTAAATAACGTGTGAGCTCACAGGAACTGTGCTTCAGTGTAGTCCTGTTTCATAAATCAGTCATAATAGCAGCGCTTCGCACTGTTTGACAAAGTGCCACGAGTCTTGGCAACATGATGCAACAGGTGCAACAGCCTCCACCGCGTTTCAATGATACGTGAAGCACGATGCATGTATCGCTATTAAGAGACTGATAATCATTTTTTTCACATTTCTCAGTGCATGTTTGCATATTTGCATCCAGACACATCCATTCATCCTCTCCTCCACCTAAACTCCCAACTGTCTGCTCATTCATCGATCCAGCCAGCCTGTCCTCCGTCCGTGCCTCCATCCTTGTACACCCACCATCTTCACCCATCTGTCCATCCCTCCATCCATCAGCGTCTGCTTTAACTGTTCTGCTGCCTTTTCTGCCTCTATTGTAGAGCTAATGACCCTCTCCCCCTCGTTTCCCATGTCTGTCTGCTGTGAATGTGTGTGCGTATGTGTGTGTGTGTCTGTGTGGTCTGACCGATGGCCGGTCTGTGTGTCAGGCCATGACAGGGCCTCTAAAGATGGGAGGCAAAGTGAAAACAAAGAAGAGAGCCAGCCAGCCAAGACGAATAGAGCGAGAGGGCAGAGAGCATGCTCGGATTGTGTGTGTCGGTGTGTGTGTCGGTGTGGGTTGGGGGGGTTCTAGGAAAGGGTCAGTCTAATTTGCAGCTCATTGAATAGGAACAAGCTTCCTCTGATGGATGGGTTGAGGGGTCGTCTGTGTGCTGGTGCGTGTGTGGAAGAAAGCAGCAGGAACAGTTTATATCTGACAGCAGCTCTCCAGCTACTTTACAGCTATTTTACTCTGAGATGCAGTTCATTTATCAGCATTTTGCCCACATTAAGATGCCACAAATAGTTCAGCGTCCCTTAAAGCACCGGCCTTTTTTCACACATCAGACCTCCGGACAGTGCCAGGAGAATCGCATCAGCTGCTTGTAGAGTTGTCTTCTCTCAACAACAGGAGAAAACGCTTCAGGAGAGTTCTCAGTTTGCTTTAGCCCGGAGAGCTGCAGGAGACATGACATCCACCCACTCCAGACTCCAGACACTATTTCATACTTTTATGCAGTTCACAATAAAGTAATGCTGTTTCATTTGCCTTGGAAGTTGGATGTCGGGGCTGAGAGTGACGTCACTCCCGAGTTAAGCGTGTTCTGGTTTTAAAGTTGGAAAAGCAAAGAAAAACTGGATTTCTGTTCCTCCTTAACAAACCGGAGCCATTCCTGCATCTCTGGCAATACAGCCTCAGCGATGTATTTCTGATCTACATGCACTGAATGGGCCCCAAACGTTCTCCAGGCTACCCAACATGTCTCGTGTGGTCGTACAGACAGAGAAAAAGCTTTGGTGAAGCAGATGTAAGCAACACCACCCCAACATCTCACTGATCACCAAACTACACCAGCACTATGAATCCTGCTCTGAGGAGACTCACTCAGCGAGAGATGGAACAAAGGCAAAGCAGCACTAAGCAAGGAAACGACCTCTTTCCAATAAGTAAACGCACGTCTCCGTTTCAAAGTTACTAAAGCCAAGCACACAGCACATACAGGCTACGTCAGCAATACGTCGCTACGTCTGAGGCTGTGTTGCTACTGATGCATGAAGGCCTCAGCCTCGCCGAGGAGGAACTGAAATCCTGTTCTTCCTTGTTTCTCCAGCTTTGGCACTAAAATGCACTGATAGTGACGGACGGTGCTGTGTGGTGTTTTTCTGTGATTAAAAACTCTGCTGCACCACATTCATGGTCAGTGCTCTGCATATGGTTTATTTAGTGAGTCACAAATACACAACAGTGGTAATCCAGATGAAAGGTTTTAGGTTTGCTGCTGTTTACGTTCACTGTCGCCATCCCGGATTGTTAAGTCGGGGTAGTGGGGCTGCTCCAACTGGGAACTTGGAAATTCCAACCTCCAACTTCAGCTGGAATGCACTAAAATACAAACACATGACACACAGTCAGATATCCCACTCAATAAACATGCACACAACCAGTATCTGAAAGGCTAAAACTTAAGACTTTCCCTTTGAATTTGAATTCACCAGAGAACCGTCGACTTTATTAACACACACGGTGTGAAAAATTTAAGCCGTGCTCGACTTGTACCAGCTGTACCTGTGCACCTCCAAAGGTGGTACATCAAGATGTTGGCATCAAGCCCCAAGTGACATCTGACAAACTATATTATTTTACACTGAGAATAATGTGAGAATACCGAGTTAAAGACACGGGGTTAGATCTTTAGCTGTGTGCACATTTGTTACATTCTTAAAAGTCTGCTTGTGTTTCCAGTGTTGTTGTGTTGTGTGTGCATAACTGCATTATACATAGAGGGGAAAAGGTACTTCCTTAAAAACTGGTGCTCAAGCAGATGCTGTGTGATTTTAAAGGTGGGCTTCACAACAGGCTGTGTGCTTTGTTCAGGAGAGTTTTCTGTTTGATTCATTCATTCGAGGCAGTGTGGTTGTGCAGGATTAGTAGAAGAGATGGGGAATAAAATATTCAGGGAATTTAACTCACGGTTCATTGCAGAGAGTATAAAAGAAAAACTCATTCACACATTTTAAGGGTTTCTTTAGCTTCACTGACGGCTGTCTGTGCATCCACAGGTATGTTGCAAACAGGAGTTGCTGTTAGCTGATTGGCTTGATTTTATGGGCTCCACTTCAAAAAATAAGTACGACTACATGATAAAAATATGACACTTGGCAGTACCTACATGCACAGTGAGCCTGTGGGCTGCAGCTCTCCTGTCTGCTTTAATTTGCTCAACACATTTTCAACTTCCACCACTTTTCCAAAATGACTTGGTGTCACACAGAGCTGTTAAAGGCTGACGTCCACAGCTGCTTTATACTAAAAGCTTTTTGGCATTTCACGAACCCCCAGCATTAAATCACAGCAACCCTTCACACCATGTTTACTGTAATTAAATCACAAATTACACCCAAATAAAACTGCACACATCAGAGCGGCCAGTTAGGACTCTTTGTGCAGCCTCAGAGACGTCGCATTAACAAGGCTTTCTGAGCAACGGCCTCCTTTTACTTTCCTTACTTAAAAATGAGCAATTCATGTTTTACTTTTCAGACACTTTAGGGTTGAAGATGCAGCTGTGATGTGAACATTTGCGTAGGGCAGGAATATACTGGAAGAGTTTCTCATAGACAGTCAGTCAAATTCCTCCACCCAGGAGAAGATGCTGGGTTTTAATGATGTTTCTCAGCTTCTTCTTCATTGTCTGAAAGAAAGGTAGAATATCTGCTCCAGGCAGACAGCAGCATGAATTATGTTTCCATCCATTAGTTTTATTAGTTCATGCATTTCTTACTTTTAGATTCTGCATGTCCATAAAGCGAACCATCATGTGAAGATGGCCACATTTATCAGTGTGATTAGAATCATCTGCTTGGTCACCCGATATGGAAAAGATTTATATAAATCTTATAAAGTTTGTGTCTGTCTGGTGTGAAACTTGTATGAAAAGCATACAAGAGTGAAAACAGATATAAGATCCCTTGAAAAATCATATAAATGAAACTTGTATCCTTTGGATACTTCCTATAACAATATATGAAAGTGGCCACTTTCATGAGTAAATCATATAAGCCTTACATGATTCACTATATGAAGTTGGCCACATCTTATGCAAGTCGTTTTTTCTATTTCTTTTCCATATGGGACACTTCTCTTTGTTTAGACAACCATATAGCATAGCAGAGGAAGTCACACAGACTGATTACCTATAAATTATTTTCAGACATTTAAACAGTGTTGGTCAAGTTACTTGAATAATAATAATAATAATAATAATGGATTGCATTTATAGAGCACTTTACATTTCCACTGTTCATCCACCCACACATTCACACACTGGTGGAGGCAGCTACAGCTGTAGCCACAGCTGCCCTGGGGCAGACTGACAGAAGCGAGGCTGCCATATTGCGCCATCGGCCCCTCTGGCCAACACCAGCAGGCGGCAGGTGAAGTGTCTTGCCCAGGGACACAACGACCAGGACAGAGAGCCCGGGGATCGAACCGGCGACCTTCCGGTTACAGATGCGCTTCCCAACCCCCAGCGCCACGGTTGCTGAAAAAAGTAATTGGTAACTAATTACTGATTACTTCTCCAGGAAAGTAATCCTGTTACTTTACTGATTACTTATTTTCATAAGCAATTTGTTACTTTATTACTTCCTTTTTAAAAAACATAATACACAACCTGAATACGTAATAAAGCGAGAGACCTTTCAGCCCAATTCTACTTTTTCTGCATAATCCATCACATACAATTGAATCAAATGAAAAACTGTTTTATTAGTTTTACTCTTTTCACTTTGAATTAAGCAAAAATTTAATTATATGCAACTCTTTGACTGGAAGAAATTCTTTAACATTTAAACCTATTTTCTGCATATTCCAGCATATAAAATAAAATAATGTTTTGTGATTACACTCACTCTGTCAAGCAGATGAAATAATAAATACAATCAAAGATTCCTGTCGCTCTTAAATCTATTTTCACCTGTTTAGCAGGAGTGGGGCGGGGGAGGTTTGCCCGGTGCTGCAGTGGTCATGTCAGTGGGCGTTTCTCTGTGAATTTCACATTCCGGCAACTTGCTTGGTGTTTGCTCTGATTTGAGATTACATTTTTCGCTCTAGAAAGAGGGTTTCTTCCCACGTAGAGTGCACAGTGGACGCTAATGTTTTTGTCACTTTTTACGGACTAAATACTTACGGAAAAGGTTCTTTTACAGCCTTAAAGTAGACTCAAGACTCAAGAAGTTTATTGTCATTTCGTATGGTGTTACCCAGTCTGAAACGAAATACTGTTTCTCACCTGCCTCTACAGTGCAATAAGCAATACAGTTTAAAAAGAATAAGTTTAAAAAAGAGCAGCAAAAAAAGACATAAATAGCATCAAATCTAAAACAAATTCCAGTCACGTTCGTTCAGGTAGACAGCAGCAGTCCTTTCACAGAAGGGGATGGTTAAATTAGGTAGTGTGTGTATCTGGGGAGTGTATTGTGTGTGTGTGCGTGTGTGTGTGTGTGTGTGTGTGGGGACAGGGGCAACACAGTCTGCTTGTTGATCTTACAGTGTAGCTGTGTGGGTGGCTGTGTGGGTGGGGAGGGGGCACAGTCCATTTATCCGTCTCACCGCTTGTGCAAAGAACCCTCCAGCATCCTGGTGGTTCTGCAGCTGATGCTCCCGTACCTCTTGCCAGACGGCAGGAGGGTGAACAGGCCACGAGAGGGGTGGTGGGGGTCTCTGATGATGGAGATAGGTCTGCGTGTGCAGCGCTGTTTGTAGATCTCCTCCAGTGGTGAGAGAGGGCACCAACAATCCTCCTGGAGAGTCTTAACAATCCTATTAAGTTGACGCTTCTCGTAGGACTTGCAGCTGCCAAACCAAGCTGCAAAACTTTGTGTCAGGATGTTTTCAATGGTGCCTTTGTAGAAAGTTGTGTATGAAGTGTGGAGCGTCCTGCTTTTCTGAAACTTTTGTGCTTTTCTGATAACTCCTGTGGTGTTAACGGAGAAGGACAGGTAATGTCAGTACTTCCACGCTTTGACTGCTGCATGGTCGTACTCTCTCTCTCCCTCCATATTAGCCGCTGTTGATCTGCACACGTCTGTTGGTGCCATGAGCGTCACACACTCGTACGTCATTGTCATGAGACGCTCTCACAAACAAAATCACCAGTTAGTAACGCAGTAACACAGCGTGCTTACGGGAAAGTAACAGTAATCTAATTACTTTTTTGCAATAGTAATCCCTTACTTTACTGGTTACTTGAAAAAGTAATCAGATTACTTTTGTTTTGTTTAAATCCAAAAGTAATCGGACTGCCCATATCTGCATTTAAATAATGGATTCAGCCCCATTGTGTTAAATGTTTTTTACATTATAATCTTTTTGTGTTGCTGCCTGTTTTATTTATATAGCAAATGTAAACAGTGGAAGTTGACTTAAAGAGCTTTAAAGACAGGCACGTTTACACTCCAGGTCTCCATAGAAACCCAGTTTCAAAATAAAAGATGTCTAAAATGTGTTATCTTTGTTTTTGTGCAAAGTTCAAATCATTAAAGGTTCATATCTGGCAAACTGATGATGTTTCATCTCATAAATCAAATCGATACCAAAAATAGCAGTTGTGCCTGTGTCACTGTTATCCCTGAATGACAAATAGTCAGGTGATTGCCGTGCATCATTTCAAATAAGCCAGAGCTGTTAGCGGTGTGGAGGAATCCCAAAGCTCACTGACGGTTTGATCTGTTTTCACTTCTCTTAAGAATCTCACAGATGCAATCAAACTGTAAGGGGACAAATAAAAGCATCACATCTCACCCGTATGTGGCTGTACTCTGATATATTTTCTCTTTGGTGACTCATTACAGCCTGAGAATAGAAATACGTGCACATGGAAACATGAGAAAGAGAGAAGTGTGATCTAGCACAATGAGTCAGCCCAGGAGTTGTTTCTCTGGAGGAGAGGTTAAAATGCTTAAGTTTTTATCTTGGGATGAGAATGAAATAGTTTTTTTTGTGGGAGATTTTCTTTCTTGAAGGGAATATGTGAAATGCAAGTTTAACATGAGGAGGGTTGAAAGCAGCACTTTTTTCCCAGAAAATTGTCCCCGCTCCAGCAGGCGATAAAAGAACTTTCCAGCACTCAGCTACAGACAGTCAATCCAGATGCATTTCAACAAGGCTAATATTAAGTCTGTTTTACTCCATTTCTACCAGCATGTTATATGCACAGCAAGAGAGAAGATATGTTCACATGTATTCAAACATTAAAAATGCATTGACTGGAGCCCTGTTTGCCTCATATTGGCAGCTCTGATATCGGCTTTTCTACCTTTACAGGACAGCTTTGAGTGCACACAGTGGTGCATTTTCAAAAAAGACAGTAACAACTGGGGACTGTGTAGACCTTGAGCCATATACTGAGGGTGTGATTGGATTTATTAAAAAATGCAATGATGACGTGACTGTTATTAAATCTGTCAAGCTGCATTCCACCAATACACCTTGGCTAACTGGGGAGATCTGCTCCTTGTTGAGGCTCTGTGATGCTGCGTTTACAGCTGGTGATATAAGACAGCAAGAAACAACCTAAAAAGAGAAATCAGGGAGTCTAAAAAGCCTCATGGGAAAAACGTTGTCCAATCACCAACACCAAAGACATGAGGCACACACAGACAACAGAGCACTACAAAGATAAGCACTGCCTCCTAGCAGCCTGCAAGGTCCAGATCACATCCCAGGTTGTGTGCTTAAGAGCTGTGTAGAAAAGCAGGATGCCTTCATGGACATGCTCAGTATCTCCTCCAGCCAAGCCAGATCGCCATTCTGTTTTAAAAGCACCACCATAGTACATCTGACTCAAGACCTGAAATCAAGTCTCTATGAACAGCTGTTGGCCTTGACCCCCACAGTCATGAAATGCTTTAAGAAGCTGGTCATGAATCAAGTCATACCTCCCAACTGATCTGGACCCACCCTGTTTCACCTCACTCTGACTCGTGACTTACTCACTTATGGAGTGAAGACCCAACAACACCTTCGCTCACTCTGCAGGCTGAAGAAAGTGGACCTCCCCTCTTTTACCATATTTTACAGAAACACCACTGAGCAGATTTTTACTCACTGTATCTACTCCTGTTTCTGAAACACTGTGACAGAGGAAAGACATAAACTGAGCAGGGCAGGTCACACTGCTGAGGAAATCACTGCCACATCTTCAGGACCTCTATACTGAGGTGTAGGTGCGACTCAGTCAGTTTGATAAAGGCCTCCATTCACTCTCATGGTTTGTACCTAGTAATGCAGTCTGGACAAAGATGCTGAAGTATCGGATCAAAGACCACTCAACTGTCAAAAGGCTTTTTTTCAGACAGCATTCAGACAGCTAAACCTGAGTGTGAGGACTGTTCATGAGAAACTGTGATTGATTTTTACTGTATGGAAAGATGATGACAGCTGCATAGAGTCTATATAAAAGACAGAGGTAACATGATGTAACGTCAGTGGTTGTCTGTCAGGGGAAGCAAGGCAAGTAGTTTTTTTCCAGTGAAATCTAATTATAGCTATCAATTAAAATGAGATGAGATGAGATGAGATGAGATGAGATGAGATGGCCTTTCTTTGTCAGTTGCAGGTCTTTTGCCCACAACCGAGATGACAGATCTTGCCGACCGTACATACAATACAAACATCACATTGGGGAGACAAATCAAAGTGAAAGCATCGCAAACCGAATTCTGTCCCATAATCTTCTCTCATTGCCTGCTTGCTCCAGCCTTACTAAAGTTACGGTTGGTTATTGTGCTGGAAGCAGGATGAACTCCGCTTGCCTTTGATTCCACTGAAAGCTAAAGCATCTGTTGTTTTCATGGGTGTGTCTGTGTCCTGAGGCCTTCTTTTGGTTGTTGGTTAAACTCCTGCTGTTTAATTGGAAACTGAGGGTAGGCTAGTGTACTAGTTAATCTGCCACTGGCTCTGCATCGACTGTTCTGAGATCAGTTACCATCAGCACTTGTGTGGAAACAGATCTAGCATTAGCGAATGAAAAAGGGTTCTGGTTTAGCACTGTAGCAGATGTGTTTTCTCTTACTGACAACCTTGGCCAGCATGTGTGATGTAGATAAATGACAGTGCTGTATGATAAAACTCCTTTAGCATGTGAGCAATGGAAGCCTCCATGATAGCCTTCAATGTCGTGTTTAATAGAGCAGGCAATAAAAAAAAATATGGATAATTTTAAGCTCTAAAAAGTTTTTTTAAATCTTTTACCACACAGTTAAAGGCATACAGCTATAAAGACCATTTTATTTTGTATCAGGCTGTAAACATGTTTGTTTTTACTGGACAGTTGAATATTTTAACATTGTTCTAAATTACTTTCATTTTTTAGCTTCGAGGGTTGCTTTGAAGAGAATGATAAGACTAAAAACGTCATTTATTTCTAAAGAAAACCCAATAAAATAGTTTCCTGTTTATCTTTGATTTAATTTTACTAAAAGTTAAGTATTTTATTTATTTATTTTATTTTTCATTTCCAAACACAGACACCAAATCCGTGCTTGTTTGTTAAAAAGTTCAGTTTTTACAGCTACCATGATCTCTGAGAAAATTTGGGAATTCAGTAAATAAATAAATAATTTTAGAGATCATACAGTGGGAAAAAATAAATAAGTAAAACCCTTCCATCTTTACCTAGCTGGAATGGAAACAGCTTTAATGTTGTTTTATTTAATTGTTTGAGGGAAGTGACCTTCTCAGTTCGCCCTCAGTGTTTCTGCATTTTGTCATCAAATTAAAACCTTTGAGTACTCAAAGGTCAGTAATGCCTGAAGGTCAGTGTGTGATCTCATTGGTCCTCCAGAGATGATGTCACTGTGGTATCAGGGCTTACTGCTCAACACCCAATGACATCACTTCCTGCAAAACCATGGAAAATTTGATTTCAGATGAAATAGTGAGGCCAAAGTCGCTCTGTTCGGGAATGTGTGTGTGTGTGTGTGTGTGTGTGTGTGTATTTGTCTTGGCTGTGGTCCTCTATTAATCCTGTTCAGTCTGACATTAAGTGTTGTTCAGGTTGAGAAATGAATTACCCTGCAGGGTGGCTAGCACACACATTCATCACCGTCTCTCTTTCTCATACAAACACGCACGCACACATGCACGCACGCACACATGCACGCACGCACACATGCACGCAGACACACACACACACACACACACTGTTCACATGTCTAGCTGCAGTATTTTCCTGTCATTGTGTTTCGGTGGCAGCAGCCGTCCTCCAGTACGATGGTTTCTGTGCCACACTTTTCATCCTGAGCTGAACCTCTGTAGCACTCTGGAAGAATCAATCTTACTCCGACTGGACCTTCAGGTTTATTGATTTGAGACCCTGAAAGAGACAATGAAACACAGCGGTGTGTATTTTGCTCTCTCTGCCACTAATAAGTACCTGCAGAGAATGTATAAAATCCCCCATTTTTGAGTAATGTCTCTGCTGGGTAAACTGCACATGCATTCTGATTTCTTTTGTTCTCTCTCACACTTTTAAACATGGAAATGGTGACTGACCAGTACAGCCAGCCTACCTCACCTTTGAATTGCTAAAAAGGTCAAAATTGAGCTGTATATGTCAACTCTTTTGGAAGGAAGGGTCCAGCGTTTAATTTTCTTACCCTGTTGCACTGTGCAAGCTGCTTTGCAACCCACACCACGCCTCATCATTAATGCTCTGACTTACTTCAATCATTATCATGTCTGTTTTTATTCAAGAGCATCCTGTCAAAAAACTCGATATTCTGTTGTTCCTTCATCTGCAGAAGAAGATCAAGAAAAACTGGGATTAATGGGAAAACATTGTAACATTTTTAAAGGAAACAAAGTTACAGTTATAGAAACTGACTGACAGCAGGTTGTTCTGGATTCACCCAGAGGTTTGTTAAGTATCTGTGAAGTATAGTCGTGTTGATCTCTCGATGAAATTTCATATATATTTGCCATTGCATCAGAAACTGCTGGTTTTTCAGAGGTAAGGCAGTGAGGACAGGTAAAGCGTATGCTGTGTCCAGTAATAAAACCTTACTTTGGTATGGAACTTTGACCTTATTTCCAAGTCTATGTGTGGCTTTCCTGCTGGTTTCACAGCTCTCGACCAGACTGTGAACTTTCCATGAATTTTTTGAACAATACAACATTAATGATCCTTTAAAGGTGCTAGCTAAAAACAGGAAGCCAAGGTCACTGATGTTGCAATAATGGAAGACCTGCTTTCAGAAAGGAGAGTGTTTAGTCCTTGATTATCTCTCTTCTGTTTTGTACATCACTGATTTAGTCAGGTTAATTTGGTTATTTCCACCTGCAGTGAATTATATTTGGTGACACTGGCCTGTTCCTCCCCACCATTGCATTTACACTGTTGCAGCACAGAGCAGGCATCAGTGACAGCACGAAAAGAAAATAGTGGAGGTGGGTTTCACAGTAGCTTGCTGCAAAAAGGCGTCTTAAACAGTGGACAGTCTTCATCTTGCAGGACTGCAGCTGGCAATGACTTTGTGGCCTGCCTGAACTAATGCTATGCTCAATTTGTGCTGTCTTACATGAAGAGACATTGCTATGCCTCTTAGATCAGTTTGTGATTTGTAGATCACAAATGCATAGCTTACAAATTTGATGCTCAGAATCTTATATAAACTGTTTGGTGTGATCTTAAAGGCTCACGAGGGCTCATAGGTACAAATGACTGCTTTACTAATATTCTAAATCATAATGCAGGATTTTCTCTTCATTGTTCAGTGAAAAAAAATAATCAGAAAATTTATATATTGTTATTGAGGTGGATGCGACCGTTACTCAAGACACACATTTTTGATTTTTAGATATTCGGATGCTCTGAATTGGCTTGATTATTAGAAAGCTGCAGTGAGAGAGAACAAGCAGCATCACAGTCAGCTAATTTGCTGCTCCATGGAAGACATTAGAGGAGGATAATGTAGTGAGTCATGCAGTCAGAGTGCTCATGTTTTAGTGAGAGGAGAAAAAAAGAAGAGAAAATGTGTGCTTGGTGGGTTTTTTATGTTTTTTATGATCCTCGCTGAGGTACAGTGCTGTGCAAAAATCTTGAGCCACCCCTTATTTCTTCATATTTTTCCAGTAAAATGGGAAATATGTACAAATTTGTACAATTGTAACAACCTTGGTGAGTCATATTTGATAGGAGGACCTTTACTTTTAACAGATCTTGCTTAGGAATTGTTCTTGTAATTTCTTTGTTGGCTGCCTGTTGCACTGGGAATCAAAATCACACGCTTGAATGCCTTCTCCAAGTCTGCAAAGCACATGTAGACTGGTTGGGCAAACTCCGTGCACCCTCGAGTATCCCTGAGAGGATAAAGAGCTGGTCCAGTGTTCCTCCTCTATCTGAGGTTCGACTCACGGATGGACTCTCTTTTCCAGCACTGGCAGACTTTCCCGGGGAGGCTGAGGTGTGATCCCCCTATAGTTGGTCCCCCTTCTTAAAGATGGGAACCACCACCCCAGTCTGCCAATCCAGAGGTATCGCCAATTTGATCCAAAAACTTTAATTTTGGATTCATCCATCCATAAATTCAGTTACCATTGATATTCAGTCCAGTTCTTGTTTAATTAGAGATACCTCAGACTTTTCTCCTTTTTCAGTAAAAACCTTGAAAGACCTTCAAAAGGCCTGGAGAATTAAACTCAACTCCACAACACTTTGCTGCTCCATCCATCTTCCCATCAGCTCTGACCAGCTTCCCTGTCCCTGCTGAAGAGAAGCACCCCCAGAGCATGATGCTGCCACCACCATGTTTGACAGTGGGGATGGTGTGTTCAGAGTGATGTGCAGCGTTTTGCATTTTGGGCAAAAAGTTCCATGTTTGGTCTCATCTGAGCAGAGCACCTTCTTCCACATGTTTGCTGTGTCCCCCACATGGCTTGTGGCAAACTGCAAACGGGACTTCTTATGGTTTTCTGTTAACAATGGCTTTCTTCTTGCCACTCTTCCATAAAGGCCAACTTTGTGCAGTGCACGACTAATAGTTGTCCTATGGACAGATTCCCCCACCTGAGCTGTAGATCTCTGCAGCTCGTCCAGAGTCACCATGGGCCTCTTGGCTGCATTTCTGATCAGCGCTCTCCTCGTTCGGCCTGTGAGTTTAGGTGGACGGCCTTGTCTTGGTAGGTTTACAGTTGTGCCATACTCCTTCCATTTCTGAATGATGGCTTGAACAGAGCTCCGTGGGATGTTCAAGGCTTGGGAAATCTTTTTGTAGCCTAAGCCTGCTTTAAATTTCTCAATAACTTTATCCCTGACCTGTCTGGTGTGTTGTTTGGACTTCATGGTGTTGTTGCTCCCAATATTCTCTTAGACGACCTCTGAGGCCGTCACAGAGCAGCTGTATTTGTACTGACATTAGATCACACACAGGTGCACTCTATTTAGTCATTAGCACTCATCAGGCAACGTCTATGGGCAACTGACTGCACTCAGACCAAAGGGGGCTGAATAATTACGCACACCCCACTTTGCAGTTATTTATTTGTAAAACATGTTTGGAATCATGTATGATTTTGGTTCCACTTCTCACGTGTGCACCACTTTGTGTTGGTCTTTCACGTGGAATTCCAATAACATTGATTCATGTTTGTGGCTGTAATGTGACAAAATGTGGGAAAGTTCAAGGGGGCCGAATACTTTTGCAAGCCACTGTAGTAAAGAAAACAGTCCTAAAGCATGAAGTCCAGTCTGAGGAATAAACTGGCAGTTATCCATGTTAAAACCATAATCTCTATCACCGCTTGATATGTTTTTTAAACCTTCTTGCAGATCCATTTTGCTTTAATTAGAAAGACAGTCAGAGCTTATCTTCATACTTCCTGTCAGGATGTCTTTGCAGTCTCTGCTGTGAGTGCCGTACCTGCCAGCAGTGCAAATAACACAGCACTCCAATAATAAACCTGATTCAGGAGCTCTGTGGACCGAAGCAGACAGCAGGTATTTTAACAGACACTGCGGTGCTGTTAGAGTCCAGAGCACAGGGCCATTTGTCTCCTTGTCGATGGTATTGACAGCTTCAGAGCCTGCTGGGAGCCTAAAGAGAAAATCAACACTCCACAGTAAACAGGATTTATGTCCAAATAGTGTTTTCTAACGAACTGAAAAGCTGAAGTGTCGAATCTGGAACACTTGTGTGATTTATTGTGTTTCAGTTAGGTGGCGTCCCTCAGGACTGATAATTACTTTTTTTCCATTTCTTTTCTTTTTTTTATACAATGTTAAATCTGTGGATGGGGATTCTGGGCATAATTGTAGTTTTACAACTTTGCTGGACAGAAAAGCTTGTTGAATGTTGAAAACTGGACTGTGAAAGATTGAGCTGATGAATCTTCGCGTCTCCTGAGGTTTCAGACTGTTGGTCAGAATCAGAATAAAGCCACAGAGACGACGTGCCATATGTGAGGCATCCAGACTTCTGCTGGTGGTGTAATTCTGTGGGAATGTTTCCTTGGCACGCTCAATACCAACAATCATAGCTTGAATGCATAATAAGCATTGTCACTGATGGCTCGCATCCCTCGATGGCCACAGTCATTCTCTTAATGGCCACTTCTACCGAGATAATACTTCATGGCAAGTCTAACTTGTCTAATGAAACAGTGATTTCAGTGGCCTTGAGTGGCCTCCTCGGTAAGCAGATCTGGACTGAGTATAACAGCTGTGAGATGTGTTGAGACCAGGGCATCAAATACTGTTTACTAAAGCTGCTGGTGTCTTGCAGAAATGCACAAGGCGTATTAATGAGATACATTTCCAGCGTCATCAGTTATGGTTGTAGGAGGATGGGCCTTTCAGTCCCAACTCATCATAAATCGGGGCCTCAACTTTGCATTTAATCACACAGGGTCAGCGTAATCCTTGATCCCACAATCCCATCCAAAACGTAACCACGTAGTTATTCCAAGCCTGAACCAAACGAGTGAGCAAAAGCCAAAAAGCAAAATAAGGCCAATGCCAGTGGACATGTTGATGTGTTGGATCATCAGGTTTTCTGACGGAATAGTGGCATCGTACAAAATTACTGCAACAAATAAAATCTCAAAATGCAGCAGAATCTCATAGGAAGGGACACGCAATTTCCACTCAGTGTGGCTCAAACCTTGTGTTTGTGAGGGGCAACCAATCAGAAGAAAGCGGCCTTAAAGGGAGGGCAGGGCTAAGAGGGAGGAGTTATTTATATTTACCACAAGTTATTTAAGATAAACAAGACAGATAACAGTGTGAGATAAATTAAATTATTTTGAACTGTCAATCATGCAGCGCTGTTCTCGCACTGTGTAAGAATAAAATATTGAACTGGAAACTTAAAATTATAGGTCCATTTAAAACAGATAAACCAGTAAACAACTAGTAGAAGCATAGTGTTTCAATGTTGCCTTCTGGCAAACACTTTAAAACAATAGGAGCTTGTAAATGCGATTAGTACCAGCCTTATTACTAATATTTCAGTAAGGTGTAAAGTTTTCTGTCAGTGGTTCTGACTGAGGTGAAACATGTTCAGGCGGGCTGAGAATGCACCACCTTAATATGAAAAATATGCGTGACACAGTAAAGGGAAAGTCAATCTGTATTTGGTTTCCCAGCCATCAGCAGAAATCAAACAGGTAGGACAAGCTGAGTAATGGCTTTTGGTTTCCCTGAGCTGCATACTTGACAGATGCACCAATCTGCTCATTAGATCTAAACATTTCTTGAGCGGATGGAGACAGGAGAGGAAATGTCACATGCATCTTAATAAATCATGTATCCTTAGAAGCACAATTATTGATTTGATATGTTTTAGAGTAATTCTAACCAAAAAATTAGCATGCCATTTAAAACTGGATGCAGTAAATTAGCATAACCTCTTCAAACATGTTCTACAAAGCAGACAAACCTCTGGGTTGTCACTATCCATCCATTTTCTCACACTTAATGTAGGTCTGGTTTGACTCGTCTCTTCCTCCCATCAGTCGATCAATGATAGTGATAGATGGATGCTATTTTTCAAATGCCAAAACTTTCAGGAACTTGAACCAAGTGGTTTTAAAGTCTAAAACTGACAAGACCTGAGAACCTTGACTGAATGCTGCTGCCTAGACTCCTCGCCTCTGTTTGTCCACTGTGAACTCCTGTCTGTGACCTTAGGCCTATATAAGGTTCTCCAAGCACAGAATCATGGCCCTAAAATAACTCTTCACATAATCAATGGAAAATGAAAAGCTGTAAAATGCCATCTGCGTTTGGATGTTTCAAACAGGAAGGCTGTCAGCCAGTTCGTCTTCAGAACGCATCTGGTGGTAAAACAGGAAAAGTCCATTCTGACTTGGAAAATCTGCACGGACGAAGATTCAACCTGAAGTCGGAAAAATGTTAGTGACCTAAATAAAATAGAAAAACGAAATCTTTGTTGGTTGCCAGAAAACTAAGGTCAGTGGTTTGACCTTATATATTTCACCGCAGTTCACTTGACAAGAATACTTAGAAATCTCCGCTCACCCCCAACCGGTTGCAGCTGAGTTTTTACTTCCCACTGTTGCCAAGTGAAGCTTGAGGAAGTTATTTTGGCATACAGTAAGTGCCCAAGGAGGAACTTATACAAGAATGAATGGGGAACAACCCTGTATCAGTTTCTATTGCTCCTTCTTCACATCCACGAGCTAGTCCAGCATTATTGTTCGTCTCCAGCACTGCTCCTGCCTGGGTAAATATATCCACTCGGAGGCAGATCAGGGCTGCATCATCCCTGGCTGTCACATTTTCTTTTGAACCAAGTAAACACTCTGTGTCACTTGGGGAGGCTGCTGTATTGTTAATGAGAAACAGTAGAAAATGCTGCTGTTTCTCTTAAGTTTCCTGCATACATGCTGTAGTTTATTCAGAGTTTGCTGCTGAAGCATCCAATTCACACTGTTTCTTCTGCACGCCTAATTGTATCTTACAGAAACTGCATTTAGCATTAACATCTGACAACACAGGATTAGAGCTTAATGCATGGGGTGAATTGTTATTCATTTATTTAGTTTTGGCAAAATATCGATCATGTATATTATGTTCAGAGGGATTTCTAAGATCCGATATGTTAAGAAATTATTTCAAGTAATAGTGAAATTTTCAGCGACAGTCGTGTAATTGTTTATCACACGTTAACGGTCATCGGTTTTAGGTTAGTGGATGGATTTATGTTGAAACTGTAATTAAAAGATCTTGCAGATCTTCTTTTCATGGTGGTTTGTAGATGATGTTTGGTAAATTCAGTCTGTCAGGAGTAAAGCTCTGCATCTTCTACATAATATTAATATCATGTACAGCAGCTCACCAGGCAGCCCCACATGTTCGATTTGACAGATTTTTATACCACATGTTCCTGACTCAGCTCCAAAAAGCCTCCTCCTGAGACTGGAGCAGCGTCTCACTATGTGCCCTGATAGAAAAGATCCTGTGATCATCTCCCAGTGGTGTCTTCTTCAAAGGCTGTTTTCTTGTATTTGTGTCAGTGTTGACTTGGACATAAACCACTACAGTGGACACTGATGTGTCACTCCATACCCTGCCATGTTTAAAAAAAATGAAAAAAGTACATGTATATAAGTTAAAAAATGATTTTTTCATGCCTAAAGATGAATAAAAATACTTCCCGATTGAGGTTTTCATAATTAATGCATGAAAGGGTTAATGCTTCTTGTTATTGCTAAACTTTGCTTACCTGAATTACAGAGCGGAAGTTCGTAAACCCTTCATCCAGGTTTGATGCAAACGTCCTCAAATTAAAGCTAGTAGTCTGCACAATAGCCTGAACATGGTTTAAACAGCAAGAAAATGTGCGCCCAAAATATAGGAATCAAACTTTATGTATGCTGAGAATGAAGGAATGAAAAAGAAATATAATTTTGCCTTTAGGAAAGATCAAGGCCGGGAATAAAAGTCTTTGACTGATCAAAAGCCTGAGCCGCTCATTATTCTCCACAGCAGGCCCAAGAAACAAACAGAGGCCTCATGTAACGTCAATAATGCTGCAATTTTAAACTACAGCAGAGAGTCAGCAGCAGCAAAATATATTCGTGCACTTTAGTTTAACCATAGAGAATCTATTAGAGATACACATGGCCACCATAATATACATTTTACTGGCTTTTAGCTTTGATGACAACTGAAGGATGCTGCACATTTTATTTTATTTTATTATATTTTCTCCTACTGTACCATGCTGCTGAGTGACTGCTGCTCGTCAAACACATTTCATTGCAATGTTGACCCTGTGCTAACTTGCATATGACAAATAAAACTGAAAACATTCATAAAGCATCTTGTAAATAACCCAAAGTCTATCTTTATTTTACTATAATGAGACATAATTAACATTGTGTAAGATGTTTAACTAGTGACTGAGCTGGAAACTAACAATTCAATTTGAAAACTAATTTCTCAGACATCTGTACAGTCAGGCTTCTTTTTGCAACCAGATGACTGAACCCCTGCTGGCCGTTATAAAGAATGCAGTTTCAAGGCACTTCAAGATTGGTTCACTGTTCAGACCTGGAATAATAATAATAATAATAATGATGATGATGATCTGTCACATAAAAACTATAATAATCACCAGTGTGATGTAAGCAGCTGTTTCTCACTCAAAGATTAACATATTATTATATAATATTATTGAGAAAGAAAAACCTCACCTGGTAGAAAATGTATTTATTGAAATTGTAAGATGTCAAGCATGAGCTGTAATGAGATTGCTGAAACTTGGATCCCCTGTCATCATCAGTTGTTCGGTAACAGGAAACCCAGCCACACTTCTCAGGATACTGTAATGTATATAGCCCCGCCTTCCTCTGTGACCTCATGTATACAAATTAAAAAATGTCCACGCTGAACATAAAGAATGTAAGTGGAATTCATGGCAGAGCGGTGTGGGTGTTTTTCTTGGGTGATTTCTTCCATTTGTCTGCAGATGTGTTCTCACAGGCTTGTTAGTGTGTTGCAGGGGATCGAGTGCAGTTCAGTCAGTGAAGGCTTGACTGCAGAGAAAACAGACTGCTGAGTAAATATCTGCAAGTCTGTCGATGATTTAATGTGCATTTTTTCTGTAAATGCCTCAAGGCTGAAGCAGCTGGACAACTGCTTTCCCAGGATGCTTTACAGCTCAAAGACCCGGGAGGGGGTGTGTGTGTGTGTGTGTGCTTAGCAACTTGGGCAGATTTCCAGATGGTACCATTCCTGTGCCGTCCTGGAGCTGTATGCATTCACTCACACAGAGATATTAGAGATATGCGCGTGTATACTTTCTCTGACTTGCACATTCGTGCTAATAACGCTGCTCTGGTTTTCACCTACACCCCGAAATCCCTCCGGGTGCATTGTAGCCTGGTCTGTTTCTCATTAATGTGTCTGATGTCTCTCTGTGGGTCACTGTAGCTTTGCACTCTGTACAGTAAAACAGAGTGACGCACAAACAAAGAGCCAATGCATGATTTCTACATATCTGAGGAAGTCGTCTCCCAGGTGTTTTGATCCGAGGGGAACGTCGGTCAGGTGGAGTTCCTCGGTTCTTTTGTTAGGATCATGTGTCACAAAACAGCCGGAGGCCGAGCACCAAAATTCTAACCCACGTGCAGAAAACCCAAGGCGGAGGCAGAGTAAAGGGTTTAACAAAGGTTTATTTACTAACACCAAAAAATGACGTGGTTGGATTTAAGGCTTGACACATGGGGCATGAGGGTCTTGGCCAGGGGAGTGGGGATAAGCAGGGGACAGGTCCAAGAAAGCAGCGGCAGCTGGCTGGTGATTAGGTACGTACTGGAAGAGAGGACAGCAGTGTTAGAGCGGTAGCCAATGAAGGGTTCTGGAGAGGGTGGAAGCTATGAAAATCTTCGTCTTACTGTGCAGGTGGGAGATGGTGTGGTCCAGGTGGGTTTGGTGGTGTGTGGCAGCTGTCCTGAGCGGCGAAGGTCCAGAGGTGGTGTAAGGGCAGGAGGGCAGGCAGGTGAGGCAAGGAGATGATTCTGAAAGCAGGCGGGTTAACCAGATTTCCAAGACGAGTGGTTCAGTGTGATGGAGTTTTCCTGGAGTAACTAGAGCATGAGATTACAAGGTTAGTAGAGCACTTGAGATTCATAGACATGACGCGTGAGGCCTGGTTACCAACATAGGGTAGTTGACGAACTGGCGAGGATGCAGTGTCAGCAAGCAGCTTAGATCTCCAACCTGATTGCCTCAATCAGCTTCAGGTGAGAGAGGCTGTAGGCCCTGCCCATGGGTGGATACCAGGGAGGTCCAGACCTTCAATGGAATTTTACAGCCACACACCCAGACCATGACACAATGTTTCTTTGATACATAAATGACTTCACAATTTCTACTGTAACTCTGCAAACACACAGCTGCACACGTGGACACAAACAGGTATGAGACGATGAAAATGCTGGAAATGGAAATCAATGAGCTAACAGCTTTTGTCTTAATATATCAAAGTCCTTCCAGAAGCAAGTCTTGGTGCTCAGCAGCCATCTTTGAAACTTCTGGTAAGGTATTCTGAAGCTCTTTAATTAATATGAAGAGAGCAATAAAGTTAATTTCAATGGTCACCAGGACATAAAAACTGCACAGAACAAATAGTCTAATCAGATTTAATAAATGCTAAAAGTTTACTGGCTCTGATCAAAGTAAGGATCAAAATGTGTCCTTTGCACAAGTTTCACTTCTACAAGACATGCACATAGTTACACAACAGTATGTTTAATTAACAGCTCAGATCCAGAGAGCCAGCACAGTCAGTGGCTCTGTCTCCTCCTGCACACAGGAGGGAAGCAAAAAGAAAGAGAAATCTCCCCTTTAAACTTCCCCCTTTAAGTGTAAAGAATTACAAGTGTATAAAAAAATCTGCATAATGACATACTGTATTCTGTTTCTGAAACAATCCCCAGAGCAGGCGTTTAAAGGGCGTTCTCACAGAGTCCCTGCTTCTGGCACCGTCAGCGGAACAAATAGGCCGTTAGAACACTAAACATCTGATTTGCTCACTGCACCACCGAGGATTCCCTCAGCCTGCATATTTCATTCTGTTTAACTGTCTGCCATTATTCATTGCTGCAGTAAAATTGCAACGCTGCTCGTATCAATACTGCAAAAACCTGCTGGACAGAGTGGAAACGTTTTGATGTGGATGCTAATGCAAGTTTCAGCCACGGAAGCCAGTGAGTCCCAGGAGCATAAAACTACAGTTAGTGCTAAAGATGGTCTACTGAAAAAACCCACACTTACCAGCAACTGGACAACGCAAGGTCACACCCACCTACGACCAGCACTTGGTGATAGTGGGAATGAAAAAATCCCTTTTAACAGGAAGAAATCTCCAGCAGAACCAGGCTCAGGGAGGGGCGGGGCCATCTACGGCCATCATTACATTCCATGTAAAGTCTGTTGTGTATGATTGGTCTGTAGATGCACTCCAAAAATCAGGTACCACGAATCTTCTCCAAGCATTCATATGATATGATGCATGTATGTTTATACAGATTACATACTGTACATGGAAGTTAGCACGTGACATCATATTGCGGGTGAATGTGAATAGGCAGATTTTTTCAGAAAATTGAATAGATTAAAAGACACTAACTGAAAAGGTTATTTTTCAGATTAAAAGTTGCCTTCACTGCTTCTCTGTGCTTGCAGTAAACAGATTGTGCCTGTTGAAAGTCAGGCTATTAAATCCATTTAGAGTGCGATGCTAAAAGTCGAAATATTTTGAAGTGAAGGCACTCTGTGCCGTGAAAACATGCCACACTCTCAGCTCTGTCAAGCACATGAAACAGCAGCTCGTTTATGGAGAGCAGGAGGCGGCAGAGGAGGTTTCTGCTGCCGTGTTAGCCGGGTTTTGTCAGCTGACTAGTTCATCTGCCAGAGGCTCGTGTTGGTTTCTCAGCCAAGAGGCAGACCTCTCTTAAAACTGAACTAAAGAACCAAAAACACTCGTTTGATTTACATACAGCACACACATGTACATAGTTCACGTTCACGGTCACATCAGAGATGGCTGGCCGTAAAAAAAGTTCATGTGTAATGTGTGGACAAACACTCATTTTCCTCTCTCGCATTATTTTTTCATCAGTTCAATCCGGCCCATCTTCAAGAGTTAGCACGAGCTGTGCCGTTTAGTGAATGTGTTACAACATGTCTGGTTATAGTATCAGTAAGATTGATGGTCACTCCCAACATGTCATGTATCAATGAGGAGGATTACTATTGTACAGAGATGTGTTTCAACCCACCATCTTTCCCTAAGAAGGCAGGTTTTAGTTCCTGAGCCTAACCAGCAAGTGGAAGCGACAGTAAAGTGAAGAAAAAAAAAGAAACTGTGTCCAAAACAAAAAGTTCTCAAGCAGACACGAATCGGTGTCCGGTTTGCTGCTAATCCTGGAAAGTACACCTTCCTATGAGGATTTTGGACATCTCTTAAACATGGCTGTTATCTCTTGGCAGCTGATGCAGCTGTGGCTGGAATGTCAAGAGTAGCCATGCTAAAGGACACTGTGTGCATAATGGAGAGACACAGCGGGTACCTGACAAAGCAGCACTGTACAGGAAAACGGTGCGCACATCGTTTCCTCAACAAGTACAAGATACTTCACTCGTCTGCAAAGCATGAATAACGGTAAAGGTGTTGTGTTCATGTCATCGGTGACACAACCAGCTGGTGGGAAAAATGAGTTTATGTGAACTGATGTTGAGATTTAAAGCACAATCCTGACAAAGTGCAAGATCGACGTGCACTTTAGGTCCTGTGACACACCTGGACTAATATGGTCCCTCGCTATAACGCGGTTCACCTTTCGTGGGTGGCCTCGCTGTTTCGCTGATTTTTTTGTGTGTGTAATTTTGCATGCTTTTTTTTGTTTTGTTTTCGCTTTTTTTTTTTACACCGCATTGTGTTCTGTGTCCTGATTGGCTGTAGGCCATTGTCAAACAATCCCCTCCGTGCCGTGTCTCCTTTACAGTACAGAATGTGTTCAGCTTGTTAAATATACGTAAATCTTTGATCGCTAGCAGTGTGGAAGATGCTAACCATCACACAAAAAGTTGGACTTGTGGATGTGCTAAAGGAGGGTAGTATGGAAGGTTTCGGATTATAAGGCGCATTAAGCGAAACAAAACAGTCAGGCTTGCCTGGAACTCTGAAGTCTATACCCAAACGCCATGACCAAAGATGAAAATGAGAATTGATACAACTGCAGAGGCTGGACTGCAACATGTTCACAGCTTTGCTACAGTAATACGCTTTACCCTGACCACTGCAGACTTCAGTCAAACTGTCACTGAACAGGAGAAAATAGTAATGCATCATCCACCATGTCAAATCAACAGTGGCACAACGTCGTGCAGCAAAGACAACTGTTTTATTAGCATGGCTGTTTCTTTATATTCATGTTCAGTGATAAAGTAGAACGACTTGTTTCTGTTTTAGGGGTCGTGTAATGGTTTTATGCAAAATGGATGCAAAAAACGAAGGTTGTGCGACATTTGCGCACAACCTGAGAACAAATTCCACCTGAAATTCACAAAATATCAGCGCGGCTGTCAAACACGATCTTTCCAAATATCATGCTTTCTCTGCAGCCCTGTGACTCATCACAGGCACTAATAGAAATGTCAGAAACACTGCCTTTACAGCCTCTTACTCATATGAAAATGTGACATGTAGCATGAAATTGTACCAAAAGCTACACACGAACACCTGTGTTTGAAGCTCGTCTTACTGCCTGCTGGTTCCTGAACATGCTGCTTCATTTACAGCTCCGCACCGCGTGAGGGAACGCTGCCTTGATTTGGTTAAGTAACCCTGAACAAAGATGACTGCAATCTGCGAAAATTAACTTCTAAATGCACGAGTCTCCTCACAGACGATTTTCGGATGTTAAAAGCCCTCTTTTTAGAAATTGCACTCAGTAAACCTGCTGTGGCCCTGCTGGAGACTGCACCGTCTGCAGGTCTTCACTGCACGTTCTGTCTGCGATGTCTTTACCTGCTGGATTCATAAGCCCGTTGGACGTGTCGAGTCGCTGTGACATTTAATTTAATTGAATGGATCTGAATTCACCATTTAACATGTCTGCAAGTGTTTGCACGGTGCTCCTTGGAAAGGGCATAAGTAGACTTCTTGTTCAGTTGAAACTCAGCACCCGTCTCCCCCCCTCTGCCTCTCTCTGTTCGCTCCATTTAACTGAAGCCACCAGCTACATGAATACCCATGAACAGCCAGGAGCTCTGCCAACAGCTCCATTACAATCTGCACTCTACCTCCTCTTCATCCCTCCCTCCCTCTTTGTTCTCTCTCCATCGCTTCACTCTTTTCCCCTGCTCTTCTTCTCTTGCTTCAAATCTCTCTCTACCTTGTACTCCATGGCCAAAGTATGGGGACATCTGAATGTTGCACCTGTACAAAGTCCACTGATAGTCTGGTATCTAAATAGACACGCCGGCTCCTCGTTTATGTGATACTGATAGATGCCAAAGTAGTAACTATTTCTAGTTTGCATAGATCTGAAAAGGAGTTACTCAAAGTGTCACAGTAAGCCCATTTTGATTGTTCTTTATCAGCATGTCAGTAAAATTGACTGTTTTGCAGATAAAGTGCAGTCGTATACGTTTTTTTCAGCTTCTCCTCACTGACGCCAAATTTAAGCTCCTGTAAATCTTGTTTGTAACCTCTCATCTTGCAGCAATAATGCACGCGTGAACTCGAATCATTCCCTACACAGTCTGTAGCCTGAAGCTCTCCACTGTGTTTGTGGTGTTGATGCCTTTTGGAATATTTTAATAGAGTTCTGTGAAAACTAATGTGGCTTTCTCTCGCAAATTCTAGGATTTTATTAATCTGTTTAGTCAGCAGATTCGCGTGTCTGGGCTTCACACCTGTAAAGTTCATGAATGCAGCACGCTAACCAGGCGAGCTAGCTCTGCCCTCTGGTCACGTGTGGCTTAAAAACAAATCAGCAGTAAATCCATCATTTATATACAGTCTGTGGTTAAACTGTGATATCAGTGCACTGGAAACAGACAAACGTTTATCTGTCACTGCTGGTAACAATTTCAGCAACACAGGCCCAAATACCTCCGCTCTGACCCTACCCCCCCCCTCTGACCACATGCTCCTTTCATTCAAACTGTGCAGCTCTGCAGCAGTTTGGACAGCAGGCTGTCTGTCGCTCACACATCTTTAACCCGGACGGACACCAGAGAACACGGCACGCTTTTGACTTTTGTACAGTTTTATGAAATTGTAGCTTTCATGCAACTTTGCCCAGGTGTCTAAAAAAGTTGCTAGCTGTCTCTGTAACCCAGGACTTCCTCCCTTCATCGAAACTGAGAGGACACTAAAGCATTGTCTGCATATTTTTGGCCTCATACTGTCACGTCTGCGTCTCTGCGTTTCCCTTCTTGGGCCACCTCCCCTCTCTGCGTGTGTGTGTGCGTGGATATTTGCCTCTTGTATTTCTCCTTCCCTCCTGTATTTATTTCATTCTGTCCTCTCTGCTGCTGGTCCTCCCCTTCCAGTCAGGGTGAGGGATCTGTGCGCCTCCCCATTGGTTCAGAAACAGGGCAAAGTCCCGCCCCCTCCTCTCTCTCTCCGTCTCCGCGAGGCAGAGTGAAAGTGGAGGAAGCAGGCAGACGTGTTGCAACAGATGGCTTCACCAGCGGCGGCTCGGCGGCTGCAGCACCGCCGTTAGACACACTCGGATGCAGACAGGGAGGGAGGGGAGCTCGTGAGCGTGGCTGTGGAACAAATCAAGAAAAAAAGGAAGAGAGGGAGACTTTCACCTCCTCCTCTGCCTCGGCTCACAAACTCACTCTTCCTCTCCAGACACACAGGAGCACATGCCGGTGTGAGCGCAAGTTTTAAAAAACATTATTTTATGGATTTCCGAAACTAAGGGGAGTTATGGAGGTGGCGGTGTGAACCCAGCCTTCCTCCCCTTCCTGCCGGAGGGGTCAGAGGGG